>NW_020956025.1:537702-605026 GCF_003031625.1 Empidonax traillii
CATCCCAGCCCCCCAAGGACCCCCCACCTCCAGCACCCCCAGCACCCACCTGCCTCCCCTCCCCGCCCCGGAGCACCCCCGCCCCCGGGGCCAGGCGGGGCCGTGCCGGTGCCGGGGGATGCCGGGGGGCCCGGGGGAGCCGCGGGGGGCGCCGGGGGGTGCGCGCCCCCCGACCGGCAGCTGTTGCTGCTGACGGGTTCCCCCCCGGAGCCTCCGGCGGGGCCGGGGCAGCGGTGACTAAGCACTTTGGGGGATTTCTACTCTTATTATTTTATTCTATTATTTTCTCCCCCTCTCCAGCAGGTCCTCCCCCTTCTTCCCCCCCCTCACCCCTCCCGCCCGCTTCCCCCTCCCATCCTCATCCTCCCCGGCCGCCCCCGCCCGGGGCCGGGCGCGGCAGGGCGGGCGGAGGGGTTCCCCCTTCCGGCCACCGGGAGCATGGGAGCCCCGGGCCGGCTGGGCTCCAGAGCTCGGCCAGCCCTGGGGTGAGGCGGAGCGGGGCCGCGCCGTGCCGGGCCGTGCCGAGCAGCCCCGGGGCCGGGCCGCGCTCCCCGCCGCGCCCGTGGCAAGTTCCGCCGCTCCCGGGAGCGCGCAGAGCGCAGCGGAGCGATGCCGGTGCGCCGGGGCCATGTGGCCCCCCAAAACACCTACCTGGACACCATCATCCGCAAATTTGAAGGACAAAGTGAGTACCGCACCCTCTTCCCTCCCCCCCCCCCCCCCCCCCCCCCCCCCCCCCCCCCCCCCCCCCCCCCCGCCCTGGTCCCGCTCCGCTCCCCCTCCGCTTCCTCCCACCGCGGCCGGGGCGGCCCCCCAACTTCGGAGAGCAGCGGGGAGAAACGGGCAGGAAGGCGGGAGGGTGTCCCCGACGGCACGGAGGGGCCCCCTGTGACCTCCCGGAGCGGGGAGAGGGGTGGGCGACAGCCAGGCAGTGTCCCCGCGGGTATTTATAGACAGCGCGACGCAAGGAGAAGAGCGATCCCGGCGCCGGTGTTCCCTCGGGAGCCGGGGACACCACGACCCCCGCAGCCCCCGGGCTGGGAGGGGGTCCCCGGGGTGGCGGGGAGGGGGTCCCGGCAGGCTGGGCTGGGGGGACGGGGTGTACCCCAGCACAGCCGGGCTCGCTGCCTGTTTGCCTTCAACTCCGCGCTCTCGGCGGCCGCCGTCCCTGGTGAAATGTTGCCATTTGCTGTTGCTCCGAGTAATCCCTTTATATGAATTTTCGGGCTGGTTTTCGTGTCAAACACGGCGAAGAGCCCGCGCACATCGGGGAGCGCTGGGGTTTCTGCGTGCCTGGGTGGGGGTTGCGGGGGCTCTGCCCGGCGGCAGAGCTGTCTGGGCACCTCGACGGGGCTGGGTCCCCCCCACACTGCTGGGGATGAGGGGAGGGGACCGGGGGACTGCGGTCCCCCCAGAAGCTGAGCTGGGGGGGTTGCTGTGGGGTGCTGGGGCTGTGCACCCCTCCCCACTGCCCCGGCTCGCTGTGGGTTTTCTCCCACGTCTGAGTTTCCCGGGTGGGCAAACGTCCCCGGGGCTGCCATCCCCGCCGGATCTGCACTGCCTGCCCTGGCTGTGACTGACGTGACCCCGGGGATGGAAAGTGAGAAAAACTGTCCCTGGTTCTTATCAGTTCCCCTCCCCAGGAAGCGGCGGCTGTGGAGCAGCGGGGGCAGGCGCCGAGGTGTGCCAGTGGGGATGGAGCCAGGCCCCCTCATCCCTGCCCCGCTCCCCGCCCGCTCCCTGCCAGCCATGTCGGGCACCGGCTGGGTTCTGCCGAAACATCACCCCACGCTCCCCCGCGGCAGTTTCGTGCTGTGACAGGTGTGGGGAGACACCAAACCAGCACACCCGACACTGCCACAGGCAGCAGGTCCTTCCCTGCTTGTGGGTGCCCTCACCCCCTCCACTGCAGCTCCCACAGGCGCAGCAGCACCTGGTGAGTCCCTGTAGGAACAAGGGCAAATCTTCAGGTGAGGGCAAGGCAGAGAGCAAAGTGAGGGTGAAAATACCCCCAAGGAGACCTGGCTCTGCAGCTCCTTCCCATCCCGGCCTTGGTCACATCCCTGAGCTGAGCTCAGGCGCCCTGCCAGCCCCGTAAATCCTGTCCTGCGCCAGCCCAGCCTGGATCCAGCCTGGATCCGGCCCATGGGGCTGACACTGGATGGGGGAACTGTTATCACAGCTGAGGAGCCTGCCCCAGGAGTGGGGGCTTTGGGGGAAGTTCCCCTCCTTGTGCCGCCTCCCAGCCGGCAAAGCGATTTGGATAGAGAAGGATCGGGAAGAGGGAACGGGGAACATTTGTGTGTGGTGCTTTGTGGTGTTTGCAGCGTCGGCGCCGGCGTCAGCCCTGCGTGGGAAAGGGAAAGGTGCTGGAGTGGGAATCCCCCACAAAGGGCCACCAAGGGCTGTCACAGGGTGGGATGAAGCAGGAGACCCGTGCAGCATCCCTGGGGACACCAGTTTTACCGGGAGGTGTCATCTGAAGCTGGGACTCTGTAGGTGACGTGGGGGAGAGCCCTGATGTGCCTGAGAGGGGTCCCTCCACCCCACTGTGTCCCAGCTCTGGGTGCCACAGCCGTGCAGAGGTTTCTCCTGCATTTGGGTGAAATTCCTGGTGAGGCTGGAGCACAGCAGGGCTCTGGAGCACGCAGGCTGCAGATGCCATTCCTGGGTAATCCAGGAGATTAATTGGGGTCTGGACTGGGAGGCTGCCTCCAAATGGACCCTCTGCTCTGCCCTGCCTCTGGCTCCAGCCCAGAGTTGATGCCAAACACTGAGGGAGATGCTGCTGGGCAAGGGCACGGCATCCATCGCATCAGCATCCACAGCCCCCTGTCACCCCAGCAGACCTGTCCCAGAGAGGGTCCTTCCCAGCCCAGCACCCCCCGATATCCCTGAAAAAAGCCCCAAAATCCAACCAAATCAAAGCTCCAGGCTGGGTCTCCCGCAGAATAAGGATGGAAGTGGCTCCATATGGGCTGGATGACGTGGGCTGCACAGCACTGCCACATATCCTGGCACGGCAGCGAGTCCAGCCCCAGCCCAGGTGGCTGCAGCACCAGGAGGGGATGGGGCAGCAACCACTCCCTGCCTCAGTTTCTCCTTTTATCCACCTGAACCTTTTCTTTTTGAGCACTGGGGTCATGCAGACCAGCAGGGTCTGGATTTCACACTGGGAGAATCATTACTGATGGATTTCACCTGGCTTCCCACGAAGCCAAGCCTCACACTCGCTCCTCCTCTTGCCCCTTGCCTGACTTCAGTCAAATCTGAGCAAGGGTGGAAAGTCTCCGAGATAACTCAGGTCCCTGATAAGCTCCTGGGAAGGGACAGAGGCTGCAATGCTGGTCAGGGACAGATTGCCCATGTTTTAGACAGCAGAGAGTCCCCACACGCCAGCGGTGAGATGTCAAGGCTGGATGGATTGGCCAACCTCAGCAAAAGATTCCTCTGCTGGGAACCCCCACCGTGGGCCCCCCTGTCCCCACAGTCAGCAATTCACACGAAGCTGGGGACATTGTCTCTCCCTGAAGAGCTGAGCAGCACCCGGGGCGGTGAGGGATGACGTCAGCCATCCTCCCCCCAGACCTGTCACCGGTGTCCCCGGGGAGCCTGGCCCTGCACAAGCCCCACCGTGGGTGGCATCAAAAATCCCAAGCACCCCCCACCCCACCACCACCACCTCCCCCATCCTCCCAGGCTGTCCCCAGTCCCCGTGGGACCACCCCCCACCCCAAGCCTCGTGCTCTCCTGCCTCCCCGCAGACCGCAAGTTCCTCATCGCCAACGCCCAGATGGAGAACTGCGCCATCATCTACTGCAACGACGGCTTCTGCGAGATGTTCGGGTACTCCCGCGTGGAGGTGATGCAGCGCCCCTGCACCTGCGACTTCCTCACCGGCCCCGACACCACCAAGAGCTCCATCGCCCAGCTCACCCAGGCCCTGCTCGGCTCCGAGGAGTGCAAGCTGGAGATCCTCTACTACCGCAAAGACAGTAAGAGTCGCTCTTGGGGGTGAGCCCGTGGTGGGAGGTGTCGCCTGCCCTGGATTTTGGGGCTGTCGGTGGTGGGGGGCGGGTGGGGTCTAGTGCTAGCAGGATTGCACTCGGACTCAGGGCTCTGCTGAGGGTGAATCCGTGGCGGGATGGAGCCATCTCTGCTGTGACGGAGCACAGTGGGCACTGGGACCTTGAGGGATGGATGACACTGCCAGGTTATTTGGGAATCAGGCTGTCTTCGGGCCCTTGGTGACGGCTCAGGGCTCCCGGGGCAAGAAATGGCATTGCTGGTGGGATACCCGCGTCACGAACGAGGATCCCGTGGGAAGCCCAGGCAGGGACATGCATCTCCCAGTCTGTACTCCGAGATGAGGTGAGACAGAACCCCCATCTCTGCCGAGAGCCGGTGCGGCCGACGGCCTTGGAGCTGCCTTTCCAGCGAGCAGGATGCGGCTGTGCGTGCACAGATGGAATTACGTTAAGATGAAAATGAAGCTTTGATGGAAAATGCGAGTGATTAGTTCTAATACGGCAGGAAGTTAAATAAATATTTAGTGCTCGATGCCGCAAAACAGCAGCGGCCAGGGCTCCCAGGGGCGGGGGGGAACACAGGCCGGGTGCTCACGGGAGGTTAAAAATATGAAGTGTTTCCTCTTTTTTTTTTTTTTTTTTTTTTTTTAACCTGTGGAGCTTTCCCGTGGCTTCAGATTGTATTGACGGGGGCTCGGCCCTGAGCACCGCCCTGCCGGCAGCTCCCGGAGGAGAACCAGCTGGAAGCAAGGGGAAGGAGCAGGCAGGGAGCCCTGGCTGCCAGCCCAGCACCCTATCTTGGGGGCCGGGACCCGTGTGGTGTCCTGGCCTCCCTCCCAGACCCTATCTGCCGGGCTGGCATCCAGGTGCCAGCCTATCAGCCCCGCAGTTATCCGCTGGCAGCACCCCTGCGTGTTATCCCGACCCTGTGCCGTGTCAGGATGGGGCCGCTCGCTCGAGGCTCTCCCCGCGGGGCCGGGAGCGGTGCCAGGGCTGGGTGCGAGTCCCCCCCTCGGCCGCTGCGGTTTCAGGGCCTGGCTGGAGCTCAGCACGGCCCGGGAGGCGCAGGAGAGGCGGCACACGCTGTCCCCCTGCTCCCACCCCAGCGCCAGTGCGTGGCCGTGGCAAGGACGGCGTGTGCAGCCCTGTCCCCCCTCCCTCCCTCCCTCCCTCGGGATAGTTTCCCCATCCGTCCCCGGGGACTCCTTGGCTGCGAGCCTGATCCATCACCATCCTCCCAGCTTTGAAGCATTCCTGCTGGGCTCACGGGATGCTCGGTGCTGTCCTCGGAGCCCTGCTCTTCCTCTAGGCCATGGGGAACTCTCATTGGAGCTCTGAGCTGCTTTCTTCTCTTTTTTATTAAAAAAGAGGGAAGGGGGGGGTTAAAAAAAAAATGCCCAGAAGCAAACCCTTCATGTCTATTTTTAAAACCTGGCCCCACCAGCAATATGCTTTTCCAATTGTTTCCCCCCAGCACTCAGCCTGCAACCGCTCAGCCCATTATAAATGGGTCTTATCGGCAAAGAAAAGGCCTTTGCATTACAGGAGCTGCTGCTTAATTAGCCGGCGGAGGCTCCGAACCCGCCTGTCCTCCTTTTCAGACCGGCAGCACCAATCTCCAGCCTCGACCTGCTGTTTATTACTGCGGTACTCCCGGCTCTGCGGCTCCCGGGGTTGTTTCCTCGCCTTTCTGGTTGACAGAGGCAAAATTATATCCCCCTAATCTGCCCTTTGGAGCCTCCCCCCCCTCCCTGAGGCAGGGCTGGGGTGGGAGGGATGGATGGATGGATGGATGGATGGATGGATGGATGGATGGATGGATGGATGGATGGTGGCTCTGCCCATGGACAGGAGGGTGCTGAGCGATGGGGTGATGTGTGTGTGTCCCCAGGGACAGCCTGGCTGCTCGGGCCCCACCTGGGTGCCCATGGTGTTGTCAGCTAATTATAAACAGAGCCAAAAGATCCAGGGGTGCCAACAGCAAGCCCAGCTCTGGGTGGATGAAATGGAGCCAAGAATCAAGTACCAGTTAGGGGAGATGGGCCCGGCCCAGCCAGGGCAGCTGTCCCTCCCTGCCACAGCAGCCCCAAAAAGGCCTTGGAAAAAGGGGAGAGCCTGTCTGCAGTGCGTGTGGGCTCTAATCCCCAGCTCAAAGCTGAGAGATCAGTGAAAAGTTAATTTCCTTACAAGATGCTCCACAGCTGGGGCTGCCCCAGACAGGAGGGTCAGCACGGGATCAGCTCCCGCTGCCACGAGGAGCAGCCACAGCTGCCAAGCCCTGGGGGCACACCGTGGCCAGGGGGAGCTGAAACCAGCATCATCCTGGGGGATCATCCACCAGCTGAAGGGCTGGTGGAGTCAAACTGCATCCAGGTCTGGGGTTTCTCCGCCCAGGGGTGATGTGCTCTGGAGCAAAGCCACTGGAAAGAGCTCCCAGGGTCCTCAGAGCTGTGCCAGTGGCCACAGGTGCCGGGCACCACGGTGCTGGCATGGCCCGAGCGGCGGCAGCTGGTGGCACCCGCTCCAGTTAATCTGCATGAATGTGATGCTGATGAATATGAAAGGGGAGATGTGGCTGAGACAGACAGAGCTGCAGGTGGGGCAGCCCCAGCCCCTCCATCCCGTCCCCTCCTGGGCAGAGCTTGTCCCCTCCAGCAGGAGCAGTTTGGATCAGGCCCTTGGGAATGGGGATGAGGGACTGGGATCAGGCAGACATGGGCTGGGGGGTGTCACTGCACCCCAAGAGGACAGGGGACTCATGTGACATGTTCCCAGCCCAGAGCACACCCCTGGTGCAGCAATCACCTCTCCAGCAGCCAGAAAGCCTGGCTGAGGCAGGGGGGATGGATCCAGCCAGGGTTCCTCCGTACAGCTCTGTAAACAGCGACGTGTGACGCACCCAGTGGCTGCACTGGGAGCAGGAGGACAAATCCCACCAGCAGCTGCTGCATCCTGGCACTGTCAGGGCTGGGGTTTGGTGGTGCTGGCATCCCTAGGGAGCCTCTGCTGGACAAGGCAGGACAGATGGGAATTCCTGGGTGGTGGAGGAGCAGGGAGGCACAGCCAGCTGACAAACCCCAGCCCCAACTTGAGCTCTTGGCTCGTACAAACCCCTGCGGTTTGTACGCCAAGCTGGGGCTGTTTGCTTTGTGTTCCTTGAAGGGTCAGGCTGTGACCTCAAAAAAGGGATGGACACCATGGCCCAAATCCAGATGGGGACTTGTAAACGTCCCGCCTCACGATGGCAAACACTGGTCCTGGAGGTCCCGCTCTGAGGAGCCAATTCCTCCGTCCTCAGCACGGCTGTGCCACAGCTCCGGTCACTCTTGTTGCCCTGGGGCAATAATGCCACTCTTGTGCCCTGGGGACATTTTCCATCCTCTGCTGCTCCTCAGATGCTTTTTTACGTGGGCCTGATGTCCCGTGAATGGAGGGGCAGGTCCAGAGCATCCCCAGCGTCCCCCAAGGGATGCTGCCCAGGAGGCTTTTTCCTGAAATCCTTGCCCTGGCACTCCATCCTCATCCTCACCAACTGTGGTATCCCCAGTGGGAGGTGTCCCCATGTCCCATGGAGACAGGGCCCTTGGGATGGCTGGACAGCCCCAGGAAATGCTGTCAGTGCTGCAGCTTTGGCCGCAGAGCCCTGCTCTGAGCTGGACTAATTCCTGCAGCCAGCAGGGATTTAGCAGGGGAAGGACCGAGGGCCTGGATGTGGCCACTCACTGGGCTTGCAGAGGAGCTTAAGCTGCGTTTTGCCAAACCCCTGTATTGATCCAGGACCCCTTTTGGCTCCTGGGGATCAGAGCATCCTTCCACCTGCACCCAAACCACCTCTCTGGGCCTGGATCCATCCTGTGGCCGTGCTGTTGGTGGGGACCCTCAGCCGCCTGACACTCCTGCTTTCCCTCCTCCAGTGCTGCTTCCAACCGGCGAGTCCTGTAAGTGCAGGAATCCCTGCCCTTCCTCACCACACACAGGGAACCTCCATCCCTCTGCCGTTACTTAATAAGGTCATTTTCACTGGTCTGCTGTCCCAGCGGGTTTCAATCTCCCCATGCCCTGTCTGGGTGTGGGATGAGGGGCCGGAGCAGACCCCGTGGTGCACATCCCCTCCCAGCACACGGGGGCACAGACCCCGGTGTGGGGGCTCCCCCCGGACCCCAAGGGTGACCCATCTCCCTCCAGCTCAGCCCCCACCTCCCTTATTTTCCACCCCACCTCAGGGATTTGCTTTAGGGGGCCTCCCAGCAATCTGCGCTTCCCTTTGAAGTTCCACGCAGCCCTGACACTGATTTATCCCAGGACGGGAGCACAGCCCGGCCCCTCTAAGCATCTCCAAGCATCTCCCAGGGCGAGCCAGCCAGCCCCAGAGCGCGGCTCTGCCCCCACCCCGTGCCCGTCCCCTCCGTGCCCTTCCCAGCCCCTCTCCTCTGCTCCTTTATATAATACCACTATAGATTTAGCCACTCGGCCATGAGACCCCGCAGATTAAATCTCCCGGCCCGGGGGGGAGGGCAGGGCAAGCCTCGGGTAAGAGCTCGGAGGGCAGATTAATAGCCTGCTTTTTTAATATTCATAACAATACTGGTTTGTGTCCAGCTCTCGGAAACCCCCCGTGTCCTGTTGATTAGTTTAATACTGATGATACCGACACAGGCATTAACCACCGGCGACTGAGGGGGATAAAGAGGGACGGGGAGGGGAGGGAGGGCCCCCAACGATGACATTTTTAATGTTATTAAGTGCTCGCTTTTATCAAGGTCAGGAGACACGCGGTGGGTCAGCAAAGCGCAAACCTCGGCCCCGGGGGGAGGTGGGCTGGGTTGTTGTTGGGGAAGATCAAACCCAGGGGTTTAAGGGATGGAGGGGTTCTCCCAGCCCGTGCAGACCCAGCACGTTGGCTGTGGGACCCTCCAAACCACCACCCAAGCCTCATCTTGCATATCGAGCCCATCCTGAGGTGCCCACTCTGGGTTTCACCCCCGGTTGGCACAGACACCCCCACGGAGGTGACCACGGAGCACAGGCAGGTTGTGAATGCCCCCAGGGCTCCTCCAGGAGATCATTTGGTGGCTGGATAAAATTAGATGGATGGAGACAGATTAGCTGAACAGCTGAGGGGAAGAGACAGGCAGATGGATAGGGACAGTCGATCGAGGAACGAGGATGGGAGCGGGGCTGGGGTCCCTCCCGGGGCTGGCTCTGCCCACAGCAGGGCTGGGGTGCCTGCTTTTTGGGAGGAAGAGGGGGGAGGTTCAGCATTCAGCAGAGCACAGGCTGGTTCACCCCAGGGAAACAGAGTCAGGGCAGAGGGTGCCAGGGGTCTGCCAGCTGCAGCCTCTCCCCAGAGATGGGGGTACCCCAAATCACAGCTACCCAGGGACCCCAAATGCCTGGGCACTGCCCTACCTTTGGGCCAGCCTTAAGGGAAGACACAGCTTCCACCCCTGGCACTGATGCTGCATCATTCCCTGGATGCCATCCGTGCCACGGGATGTGGGCCTGAGCGAGACACTGAGTTCCTGGCATGCAGGGCTGAGCCTGCCAGGGCTGGTTTTGGGGTGATTCCCCTGGTTTTGGAGGGTCCCACACCCAATTAACTTTTGCTCAGCCCTGAATTGGCCAGGCAGTTGGACCAGATGATCGCTGGAGGCCCCTTCCAGCAGAAATAGTCTATTTTATTTAATTTAATAAGGGATCAGCGAGGGGCTCACAGCAACATTGGCCAGGGCTGCTCAGGCTCAGCACCTCCCAGATTTGTAGGATCAAACCAGGCACCAGCTGCCTCTCAAACCCAGCCCCAACCACCTCCCAGCTGCTCCTTCTATTCCTCCAACTGGATGTAACTGGGCCCAGTTTTCAGCTGTTCAGCACTGGCCATGGGATTAACCCTTCCCACGCCACACAGGGCCTTGCCAGGATCCACCCCCTCCCACTGCCACGGAGGAGCTTAGGAAGGAAAAGTGAGGCAGTGAAGGGGTGCAGGAGGGCAGAGCACCTGAGCCAGGATCAGGCCTTCTGGAGCAGGATTCCTGGTGCACTGGGGAATCATGGAGCTGATGGCTGATGCTTCAAAATCACCTGTAGGGAAAAAAAACCCAACTCATTTCCTAACACAAAAAAGCAGAAAGTATCCAGTGCCGCTGGGTATCACAAGCACAGGTGAGAGGCTTCAGCCTGTGCACACCCCAACAGAGCTGTGGCATCCCCGTGGGTGGCACCGCCTCATCCTGCCACCTTTACACCACCTGGGACACCTCACTCACTCAGCATCACCTGCGGGACACCGCTTATCTTCAGATCCCCAAAAATCCCGGCAAAGGGAGGGAAAAGGGCTCTTTTCTTCCCGTTCCCGTCCCCCCCCCCCGCCCCCACACAGGTAACGAGCCCGCTCGGCCCTTCCAACCGGCTTCATCTGCCAGAAACGCCCTCTCTCCCTCCCTCCCGCCCAGCTCACACGTTTAAGTGGATTTCCTCTCCCCGAGGAGGAACTACGGGCGAAATAAAGACGAGGAAGAAAGAAATAATCCCGGGCTCTTTAAACAGATTTCGCCGTATCCGTTTCTTGCCCGTTCTTGTGCCCGCGCGTGTGTCCGTGGATGTGCACATCCCTGACGTCACGGCAGATTTTGAAGTTGCCCGATGCCGGCCATCTGCTGCTGATTACGGGAGGCCCTGAGCTCCTTAAAATTATACGCACAGAGGCCGACATCCCCCTCCCGGCTGGAGCGTGGCCACGGCCGGAGCGGGAGAGCGCTGGGATCGGGCGGGCAGAGCATCCCTGCCCGAGCCGCTAATCCCTGGGGAGCAGAGCCAGGGGGGAAAGGCCAGGGAAGGGATCTGCACGGGGCAAAAATTTGCCCGTGGGAGGAGGTGGCTCGGCTCCGTGCCGGCCCGAGCGGTGCCCGGGTGTTCCATCATCTCCAGGAGGTTTGGGGATCGGAGCTTGGGAATGGTCAGGGGGGGTTGCTGTGGCTCGGGGGGGTCCCGCTCCCACCAGTGGCAAAGCAACAGGAGACAGCTCAAGGAAGGGAGGTGTAGTGATTATACCTTTGGGTAGGGGTTTTGAAGGATTTTAGGGGAATAAAACCGGCAAAGGAGGTGGGAGCTCCGTTGTATCCTCTGCTTGTGCTTTGGGAAAGACCTGTGACCCACCCCCCATTGCCTGTATCCAGTCCCCAAAAACTGCCTGATGATTGCAGGGCAATTAGCTGCGGCATGATTACAAGCAGGATGCTTAATGAGGTTAAACCACTACCTGGGACTTCCTGAGTTCTTAATTACTCACTCTTTAATTGCTGCTCACAAGTACATTAATATAAATGACTGTCTGGAACAGAAAAAAAAGAGATGTGATCAGTGCGAGCTGAGATGCTTTCAGGGATTCTGCCCTTTCCCAGGGCTCAGATCACCTTCCAGATCCTCCACCCCCCACCAGCAGGGAATTACACCCACGGAAGGGCTTAAAAAACGCCCTTCTGCCAAAAGTGTTTTGTGCTGGGGTGGTGGGTGGGCAGCAACCCCCGTGCAGCCCCTCCTGAGCCCTGTCTCTGCTCGGCAGCCTCGTGTTTCCGCTGCCTGGTGGACGTGGTGCCGGTGAAGAACGAGGAAGGCGTCGTCATCATGTTCATCCTCAACTTCGAGGACCTGGCCCAGCTCGTGGCCAAGAGCAGCGGCCGGGGCCTGCACCACCGCCTGTCGCAGAGCTGGAACAAAGGTGGGTGGCACCGGGGGGCGCTGGGGGTGTGGGAGAGGCAGCCCAGCATCCTCAGGGCTACCCCCATCCCGTGGTTTCCTCGGGAGCTCGTGGGGAGGCGCTGAAGGATGCGGCAGGATCGTGCACGGCAAGAGGTTCGTGTTTGGGCACAGCCACAGCTCTGCCCGCTCGGGGACCGGTCCAGCCAAGCACCAGCTGGGTGGGAAAAGGCTGTTTGGGCCAGCTGTGCTCCCCTCACATCCACACACACCTCCTGAAAGCTGGGGACGTGGGAACAGGGCTGGGGACTGACGCCCTGCGCGTGACGGTGCATTTTTAAGGAGTGGGTGTCTTGCTGCAAGTGGAACCACGGAGACCCTCTGCGAACCGCCTGCCTTGCTGCATCCTTTCCATATTCCACGCTGGCTGGTGCTGGTGTGGGACAGGGCCTGTGTGCAGGGTCACCAGGAGGGCCAGGGGGCACTCGGTGTCACCACCAGCGTGGCTGCGCTCTGGGGATGTCATGGCAGGCCGGTGGCACGAGGATGGTTGCGCTGCGATGGCTCAGCCTGCCCCGGCTTTGGGCTGTTCCCGGCTGTGCCAGGCTCCTTCCAGGGTTTCGTGAGGCTTTCGGGAGGCAGTGGAAAAACTCAGATTCCTTTTTTGGGAAGGCTGGATCAAAGGGACGCCGCGGTGAGGCTCTCAAGGGGATGCAGATGCAGCTGTTAGACCTGGCGACAAGAAGCTGTAGCATCCAAATCTCCGGCCGCCGTAAGGCCCTCGGTGCTCGTCACCTCGGAGTCAGGGAAATAATCCCACATCCAACACTCCCTGGGGATGTGGGGTGCTGTGGGGACGCTTTGGGCAGGCCTCAAAGTAAAGCTGTGGGAGCAACCTGGGTCTGTGCCCCCACGGCCCGTGGGGTGGCACAGAAAGACCGGGATCAGAGCAAGGGCCACGTCAGGGATTGATTGATTGATGGGGACAAGTGCCCCTTGTACTGGTGCAGTGAAGTGAGTTTCAGTGCATTCCCACTGCACCCCAGAGCCACTCAGGTGTCTGTGTGCGTGGCAGTGGGTGCCAGTGGAGTTTTATGTGGGTTTGTGTGTGCTCAGGCCAGACATGCACACACAGGACACGTGAGTGCGAATGCACAGATCGCCTGTGCGTGTGTTCCTACGTCTCTCGAGCGATGAGATCCATATTTTTTGGTGGGTTGCTTTACTACCAGTTGGCCTCTATGCATGAACTGCTGAGGAAATCCCGAGTTCCAGCACCAGTGTTGCTTTGCAGCCCCCTTACCTCTGTGTACACCTCAACACGTGATGCATCCATCCCCCATCCCACCCCAAGACATTCCTTTGGCAGAAGGCACCCAAAGAAAGGGTACCTGTCTCTTCCCTGCACTGGAGGTTGTGCTGTGCATCCCAAGGGGTGTTTCTTGGGTTTCCCACTCTGGTCATGGGGAGTGTGGAGAGGCCAGAGCTGCTGGTTCCAGCCCAGGCCATGCTCTCAAGAACGGGTTCTGTGACTCAGTCTTTAATTACACGGCCACAGGCGGCTGCGTTGCCGGTCCCTGGTTCACTGATGCACAGGGAAAGCCGGATGCTTTGCCTCTTTCCAGCTGGAAAGCTGCTCTGGGCAGTGGGGATGGGGTGAGCAGTGCCACCAGTGGAGGCATTTTCAGGGAGCTGGCAGATTGGGGCAGCTCAATGGTGTGTTGGGGCTCAGCGTGGGGGAGCCAATCCTGCCAAAACCAAACAGCTCCTCCGTGTGCTGCTTTTTGCCCAGAGGAAAATGTGTTTGTGGAGCTCGTGTCGTGTCCCAGGGATCCCTCGGGATTCTGGCCACTTTTGGTGGGGTTAGTGAGCACAGCTGATGCTGCTGGGGGTCAGATAAGCGCCAGGGCTGACCCAGGCCCTGAGGGTGGTGCTCACACCAGCTCTGAGCAGCAGGAGGCCACGGTCTCCTCTGTGTCACTAGAGGAGTGACTTTGCAATGGGTGTCACAGCCAGTGGCGTTGTGTCCCACTGTGGGCACTGCCAGTCGCTCTCCACATCTGGGTCCTTCCCCTCCTGAACCTCTCTCACAGCTCCTTGCAGCCTTGCCTGCCCTTGCCACAGACCCAGTCCCTGGCGAGGTGGTCTCCTGGTCCCCCTTGTGTGGTGAAAATCCAGAACAACTCCAAGAACAAAATTGCTAGAACTGCTTTTTTTTTATCAACGCCTTTCTAACTTACAGTCTCTACTGTGTGGTCTTTTTTCTCCTGAAGTTCCACCAAGGAGATTTAGGGGCTCGATTTCCTCCGGGTCCGAAATCCCTTAAGTGGCTTTAACCTCTCTAATTGGCTTAGGGATGCTCTGCACCTTTCCTGTCTTGCATCTGCGGTTGTAGGGGACTCTCCTCCGGCTCAGTGGTGCTTTCTGCCAGGTCAGGGTCTGCCTCGAGCACACGGTGATGTGATGGCGTGGGAATAGCAGGCATGTTGGAGGAGGAAGGGCCTCATGGCATGCGCATCCCCCAAAGCCACCCCGAGCTCTCCGAAGCCCCCCTCCCCCTGCCCCGCCTCGCTCCAGCCGTCACGTGCAGATAGGTTACATCTTTCTCTCTTGTGTTTTGTTTTTGTTTTTGTTTTTTTTTTTTCTTTCTAACAAGGTCAAAGTAGGAGTTTGAAGTTTAGTCTCCCGTCCCTGCGGCGACTCAAAATCCAGCGGGACACTCTGCCCACCAGTGAGTTTGATGGAGTAGCCATTGACTATGGAAAGGTAACCGTAGCCTTTGTCTGATATCAGCCCACGCCTCAGGCCAGGTCCCAGCGCTCTTCCTCGCTGTCCCCATCCCGCTGTCCCTCGGCTGCTCTGCCTCGGGCCGTATCCGGCGGTAGGGCCCTGCTGCTGGCTCAGTGCCGAGCGCTGGCCCCGGCGAGGGCTGGTGGTGAGCGCGGTGCTTTGGGATGGAGCTGGTGCTGCTCTGCCGGGCCGTGGCTGGCGGGGGGAGCGGGAGATGTGCCAAAGCTGGGAGGAAAGCTCCGTGGTGGTCGGTGGAGCTGTCCCTCGCCTCGAGGAGGGGACGTGCTGGTGGCTGTAGGAGAGAGGAGCGGGTGTGCTCTGAGCAGGGACTGGCAGGCTCATTTCCCCGTGGTTTCCCTGGCAGGGACCTGGCAATGCAGGCAGATCTGGCTTCTCAGCCCTGCAGCAAAGACTGTGCTTCCCGTGACGGAGGGTGATGCTGCCATTCCTGACGCTGAAAAACTGTTGGTGGCACTTCTTTAGAGACTTTTGTTCTCGGTGGCTTCTTGACTGCCACAAGTGCTCCGGGTACCTCCAGTCAAAGTGTTGTTTCTGGAGTTCTGCAGCTCGAGGCTGTGGGCAGGAGGCTTCAGGTGCCAGGTTCTCACCGTGCTGGGTGCACTCAGACAGCCTGGGTAAAGCTGCTTCCCAAAATTACAGATCCAAGGGACAAAAGGCGCCTGTCTTCTCAGAGGCTGTGCTTGTGGCAGGTTGAAAGCGTGTCACGTTATCAGATACTGGGGGTATGTCACTCCTACAGACAGCAGCGCTGCTGAAGGCTCTGGGTACCCCCAGGCTGAAGCTGTGCAGTGCACTGGGATGTTCCAGGTGCACACACACACACACACATGGAAGGTGTGGATTGAGGACAGCCCGATGATCAAGTGGAGGCAGCCCTGCAGCTCCAGGGGCAGCCAGCCCCTCCTAAAACCCGCCCTAAAGTCCTTAGGGGTGGTGAGAAGTGCCACAGTCCCACCCATGGGTATGACTGGAGGGGCACAGTCCCAGGGGGTTCTGCTCCAGAAGGTGGTTGCTGTGTGTGCCCCATCATAGAAGCCATTAAAGGCTGGAAACTCTTTAGGTCTCCAGGGAAAAAGGTTTAGCCATGGCTAAGGGTGGCTGGAGGAGGAGGAGCACCAATATGGCCAGATTTGCCAAACCCAGCAGCTCCTGCAGTGCCTCCTGGTGCAGAGCACATCCTCTCCCATAGACACCAGCACAGGACCCCGGGCACTGACCCTCGGGGGCGGCCTCAGCTCTTGCAGCAGGTTGAGGGGAGGGCAGGCCCAGTGGTGGGTCGTAGGGACACCTCAGAGGAGCGCATGGCCAGGCAGGTACTCCAGGCAAGCCTGTCCCAGGGCTCTGCTCTTCTCTTGCTCTGCTTCCCGGCTGTGCAGCATCGCCTTGCCAACACCCCGCAGCCCCCCAGCCTCCGGTGGGAGCTGGAGGGAGTCCCCTCCAGGGACTCGGTGTCCCCACTCCAAAGCGGGTCCTGGTCCCGGTTGGAGGTGACCCCGGGAACTGCCAGCGCTTCCCAGCCCTCTGCCCCTCCTCTCACCTCCCCCGGCTCCCTCTCCTTCCTCCCCCAGCACGCGGGGACTCCTTCTAATACAACGCTTTCTCCTGGCTGTCTTAAAGCCTGGTGGTGACTCCCTGATTTTGAGGGACTTGAAGACATCGCCCAAGGAGAACTGTATGCAGTCAGAGACCGAGTCCCTCCTGGAAAAGGAGCGGAGGCCGAGCCTGGAGGCCGACCCCACCCTACAACACTCGTCCCCGAAACAAGAGCCTCCCGTGCCGGGCCCACAAGGGTCGTACCCCGCGTGGGGTTTCTTTCGGTCTCGCCCCGGGGGCAGCTTCCACAGCCTCCGCAGGGTCTCCTCCTTGGACAACTTTGAGGCTGCGAGGTCTGAGTTCCAGAGAAAATTCAGGGAAAGGAGGGCAAACTCAGGTAGGGGAAAACCCCCGGGGCTGTCGGTTTTCTGCGGGCCCTGGGCGATGGCCCTGGCACGTCTTGTTGGGGGGGGAGGTCTTGGTCTCGGTCTCTTGCCCTGCACCTGCTTTTCCTCTGCAAAGAGGAGATGAGATGGGGTCTTCTCCCCCAAATCCACTGGACTCCAGGTGATTCCCAGCGTAGGCAGGTCCTGCTCTGCGGGTGGAGCCATCCACAGTGTTGCGTGTGAGATGTGAGACCGTGTGAGGTTGCGTTGGGCTGCCCCACACGAGGGGAATCCTGGTGCCATCCCACCTCCCTGGGAGGGAGGGAAGGGGTCTGCAGGCATGTGCAGTGTCAGCTGTGTCCATGTGTTGGTGGTGGATGAGACACTGGCCGGACCAGTCTGGAGGGATGGAGGTCCGGTTGACATCCAGACCTCTTGTTCTCACGAGAGTGATGATGACAAGTTAGGTTAAGGTCAGGAAAGAGAAGCTTCAGTAACTGGGGATGGGCAGAGATCGGTCTGTGGTGTCTGGCATGAGAAAACGGGGTGGAGGATCATGATCCTCAAACAGTCACAGGGTTATGGCCCCTCAGGAGGGGACACAACGTAGAGGGAGGACAGGGGGATGAGCAGGGAGAAGGGTGGCAGCTGGTGCTCACCAGCACCTTCACAGTGTCTTCAGACACCTCCTGCCCACGACACCACTTGGGTCAATGTCAGAGCACGAGGGGTAGAAAACCAAAAACACAACCCTGCCCTGCCTGTAGGAGATGGGAAGGTGGGGACACTCTGGGTATGGTGCTTGGGGATGATTCTGGAGCCCTGGGTGTGGGTAAGTGCTCCCATCTGTGACAAACATGCTGCCACAAGCCTGACCATGAACCTCCAGGGCTTTCTTCCTGGTCCTGCACTGGGGTGACCCAGAGAGGCAGGTCCCCAGGGAAAACTGTCAGGATCCAGCCCCAGGACAACTCCTCTTCCAGACAAAGCTCTGACCTCCCTACCTGGAGCATGGGGGTGGAGGATACACCTGAGTGGGGACATCATTCAACTCCTGCTCAGTTTGGTGGCCAAAAACTAAGGCAGCAGCTCAGGAGCTGTGTTGGCCAGGCAGGGATGGGGGAGAATAACCTCCTTCTTCATCTGTTTTCTTGCCAGTTGTGGCATCCCTCTCTGATAGGTCTCTTTGGGGCTGGTCCCTAAACTGCCAGAGTTTTCAGGGGTAGCAAAGGGTATTGGATGCCTCTGGATCTCGGTCTGAGCCCCCTGAAGGAGATTTGATGGTAAAAGGACGGGTGATGTATCAGGAAAGCAGCCCCCTCTCAGGCGTCTCGGGTCAGGCATCCCACGCCTGAGCCACCCTGAGGAAGCCAAGCCTTCATGGCCAGGCAGGCACTGGCCCCTTCTGGTGGCGCCTTGTGGTGGTCCCCAGTTCCTGGAGGTCCCAGAGTGAGGTGGGGGGGGGCTCTGCAGGTGGGTCAGCTCCTGCTCACACCACCCTCCTCAACCCTCCTCTCCATCCTCTTTGCAGAGACTTCCCACGTCAAACCCAACCCCCCGAACTCCACCTCGGACTCGGACCTCATGAAGTACCGGACCATCAGCCAGATCCCCCAGTTCACCCTCAACTTCGTGGAGTTCAACCTGGAGAAGCACCGCTCGGGCTCCACCACGGAGATCGAGATCATCGCCCCCCACAAGGTGATGGAGCGCACCCAGAACGTCACCGAGAAGGTCACACAGGTAACGTGGGCCAGGGCAGTGGTGGGGGTTGTGGTGTTGCTGCTGGTGGGGAACGGTCACAAACCCCTCCTGTGGCTTTTGGAGGAGCGGAGGGCGCAGCTGATACCTGGAGATTCCACCCTAGGAAATGCCAGCACCCCTGTGTTCGGGTTTTTCTCTCTTCTGAATGGCTGAAATGCTCTTTTTATTCCCCTTCGATGAATGTTTCTGGTAATTTGTGGCTGGGGGAACACCGGCACGGACTGCTCGCGGTGTGATGGTGGCCTTGAAGGGGACACGTGTGTGAATGTTCGTGTGTGCACGTGGCTTCGTTTGGGGGAGGAGGGGGAGGCTCTGGCCTCTCTTCCTGCCCCCAGAGCCAGGGATGGAGCTCCCAGGGCACTGCTGAGCCTGAGGTGCTTGCCTGGGAGCAAAGGTGGCCACGCCGAGGGCCACCAGATCCCCCGGGAGACAGCAGGTGGCACTGCACCGTCACCGACACGTGTGGCACTGCCTGTCGCTGCCGGCGACACGCGTGGCCGTGCGGTGTCACCGAAAGGGGCGCGCCCGGCACTGCCCTGACGTGTGCGGGAGTGCGGGAAAGGCGCCGCTGTGTCCCGCAGTCCCCGGGAGGGAGCTCCGACCTGCGGGGAAACTGAGGCACGGCGGGAAATACACCCAAGGGCGACTCCCACTGCTGCCAGCAGCAGCCCAGGGCAAATCTGAGGGTAACGCAGCCCGTGTGACCACAGAAAAGCCTCCACGCCCGACACGGGACACCCCCCCCCCCCAACGAGGACCGCTGTGCACACTGGGGTGACAGTGCCACGGTGGTGTTGGCCACTCGGTGTGGGGACAGTGGCTGGTTGTGGTGTGGCAGGATGGCAGCTGATGGGTCCCTGCAGGACCCCACAGTGCACAAAGGCTGATCTTCCCTTCACCTTCGGTCTCCGGCTGGGACGGGATAGGATGGGGTGGGACGGGACAGGACAGGATGGACCTCTTCTCCCCTCCACATCTCCCCCTTCCACGGGGGACCCAGGCATCCCCCCTGTCCTCACCCCAACATCCCCTGCACCTCCCACCAAGCCAGAGCTCCCCTCTGCTGGCTGATAAATAATTCATGGTGAGGCAGAGACAGCAGCGAGACACCACTAACAGTGTCTAAAAATACCTGCTGGTGGGCAGGGAGAGGAGACAGGGGCTGTTTGAGGTGGTCTGGCCCCTCAGCAGGTCACGAGTGCAGTGAATGTGCTGGGCTCAGCCTGCCAGGGCTGTGGCTCTGGGGCACAGCTGGAGGCACGTGGGGATGCTGTGGGGTTGGTGTCACCAGGCTGGGCTCCTGGTGTGTGTCCCAGTCCCCCTGAACTGCCCCAAGGGTGGTGCTGGAGCTGGGCAGGGATGGGGATAGGGATGAGGGGCTAAGCTGTGTCAGGATACGGGCTGGGAGGGACACCAGCTCAGTGCCTGCCTGCAGCCAGCACCGTGGGCCTGATCCTGCCCAGCCCCTCGTACTTGAGGCTCTCCTGGCCACTCTGGAGTGCCCCCCCCTCTCTCCAGCCCAGTGTCCCAGTCCCCAGCAGAGGGCAAGGCACAAGGAAGGCACATGGGTGCCGGGCACCACGGGGCACATGGCCTGGGTTAGCCCAGGTCATGGGAGCCTCCCCCCCTCTGTCACCCACAGCCCTCACACACCCTGCTCCCTCCCTCCTCCTCCTCCTCCTGCCTGCTGCAGCTCCCTTGCTCACTGCCCAGCACCCAGACCCAGCACCCAGCACCCAGACCCAGCACCCAGCACCATGAGCCTGCGGCTGCGGCTCAAGCCGGTAAGTGCAGGGGGAAGGGGAAGTGGAAAGGGGCACCCACGGAATCACCATGGGGGGCAGCTGGCACTGCCACCCAGGCCACCCAAGGGTGACACCCACAGCCCTCCCCACCACCCCCCCCCAGGGGCAGAGAGGGACAAGGCTGCAGCATCTCCCTGGCTTTGCGTTGGTTTGGATGCTCTTTTGCGGGTTGTTTCTTTACGCTTTTCTGCCTCAGAGCTTTGGGGTTGTGGGGTTTTTTTATTAATTCCTGCCTGGAAAACAACAGGTCTTGACCTGCTCTTGCTTCTGCCACGAGATGTGGGTGCCAGGAGCAGGGATGAGGGGCAGGGCAGGTGCCCCCAGCACAGGGAGCAGCACTTGGGGGCCTGAATTCACAACTAGCCTCACAGAGCTGCTTCCAGTCAGGCAGGTGAGGATTCAGCTGCTGAAGGTGGGAGCGTTGCTGGTTTTCCCAGACACAAAGTGTAAGAGCCTGTCCCGGGTTTCTGGGTGCACCTTAGTCTGGGGATCACTGGAGCGCGGTCCCCGAGCCCATCCAGCGCCTCGCTCCCCTCCGCCCTCAACGATTGCCTTCGGGTCACTTTTTCCAATCCCTCCCCTCTCCGTCCGCCGGCGGACGTCGACGGCTCCCGCCGCTCCATTGGCGCTCCCTGTCCCCCACGGGGGCCCCGGCATCGACCGGGTTTGATTAATCCACGCCGGGCTCCCGAATGCCCTTCGCAGCCGCATGTCTCCCGCCCGCCTGGCCGAGTGCCTGCGTGCCTGCGTGGGCGATGCCACGGCCCGAGCGCTGCGCCCGCCGTGCCGGTCGCTGCCCGGGCGCGTGGGCGTGGGGGCCCCCATGGTGGACACGCGGAGCCCGAGGGTCAGCTGCCGCCTGGGGCGCCGGGCGAGCTGCAGGCAGGTAGGAGAGGGGCAGGGGGGGACACCCCCCCACCCCCGGGACGCGGGACCCCACCGGGGATGGGGCTGCCAGGGGTGGATCCGCTCCGGCTCGCAGCGCCGGGAGCCCCTCGGGAAGCGCTTGAGCGAGATGCGGGATCCTTCCTGGCAGCGCGGGAAGGGTCGGAGCCTTCTTGTAGGTCTGTTTGTTGCCAGAGCGGTGGTAGTGCCCGTCAGCGGTGGTGCCCACCACTGTCACCTCGGGGCATGTGGATCCTCCTCTCTCCTCTCTCCTCTCTCCTCTCTCCTCTCTCTCCTCTCTCCTCTCTCCTCTCCTTCACAGCCGGGCAAGGAGGTCCCGTTTAGGGCTCGGTGCTGGGAGACAGCCCTGAGGTGAACCCCACCCTCCTCTGCAGCTGGCACTGGTGCCCGGCACCACAGGGACACCAGGGGACAATAGAGCAGCAGGGGCAGGCATGGGGGATTGGCCACCCCCCAGATAAGCCCCTTCATGCCACCACCCACCCAAAGCAACCCCAGCTTTCCCATCCCAAGGGCCTTTTCTGGTTTCCCCAGGCTTCAGGAGCCGGCACTGGCCCTGGAGGGGGGAGCTGGGACAGGCCTGGGACGTGTGGGGGACTCACTGGGGCTGTGAGTGTGTCCCCATGAGATCAGAGAGACCTGGGGGCACGTGGCAGCATGGAGAGGGGGTGCCTGCACGCTTGAGATGGTGTTTGCACGTTGGTGGCCACAGGTGACCCCTTCCCTGGGGATGTTCAGATGGGAAATGGGCACTGCCTGAGGCTGTGCTGTGGGTGGCCCAAGCTGTCCCCTCTGCTGGGAGGATGACTGTGCCAGGGGGAGATACAAGTCCATGCTGGGACCAAGAAAGTCATGGTGCAAAGCTTGGGGGGTGCCTGACGTGCTGTAACCCTCAAGGCCAGGCCATGGCACAGTCGTGGGACGGCATCTCCAAGCTGCCCATCCCTGTAGCCCTGTGCCAGGGATATCCAGTATCCAGCAGCACTTTGCTCTCTGCTGGCATGGAAGGCTCAGAAGGGCACAGAGCAGAGAAACAGCTGCCCCAAGGGTGCTCTGACCATCAGAGACAGACCAGGAGCCGGGCACACCTCGGTGTCAGCCACAGGGGGCAACTCACTCTGTGGCCCCCTGGACAAATATACGAAGCCAACAAAGGTGAGAAGAGTGTAGGAAATGCACTGTGTGCTTCT
Source organism: Empidonax traillii (assembly GCF_003031625.1). Lineage (NCBI taxonomy): Eukaryota > Metazoa > Chordata > Aves > Passeriformes > Tyrannidae > Empidonax > Empidonax traillii. The sequence goes on from NW_020956025.1 coordinate 559,821, forward strand.
GGCTGCTCTGCCAGCATGTGGGAGCCCTTTCCCTGGTTTCTGGCCTTATCCAGCCCCTCTCCAGGTCTCCCATCCTTCTCACACCCGTCTCCTGGCAGGTGCTGTCCCTGGGTGCTGACGTGCTCCCCGAGTACAAGCTGCAGGCGCCGCGCATCCACCGATGGACCATCCTGCACTACAGCCCCTTCAAGGCCGTGTGGGACTGGCTCATCCTCCTGCTGGTCATCTACACAGCCGTCTTCACCCCCTACTCGGCCGCCTTCCTGCTCAACGAGGAGCAGGTGGAGGAGAAGCGCTGGGACTGCAGCTACACCTGCGACCCGCTCAACATCATCGACCTCATCGTGGACATCATGTTCATCGTGGACATTGTCATCAACTTCCGCACCACCTACGTCAACATCAACGACGAGGTGGTGAGCCACCCCGGCAAGATCGCCATCCACTACTTCAAGGGGTGGTTCCTCATCGACATGGTCGCCGCCATCCCCTTTGACCTGCTCATCTTCCGCTCCGGCTCCGACGAGGTACGGTCTGAGGGGACCCCTGTGTGGACAGGGAGGGATGCATGGGAGAGAGAGAGAGGGATGGGGGTGGCCTGATGTAAGTGGTGGGTGGCTAAACCCGGGAGGGGAGGGGGTGGTTTAGTCGGAGGGTGAACAAGGATGTCGTGACAGGTTCTTATCAGGCAGCTGGGACCTGGGATTTCATTCTGTGTGCTCAAACAGCCCCACAGACCCTGTAAGTGCTAAGACAGTGTCTAACTGGACCCTCTCCCCTTGCTGGGGCTGAGCCAGCAGAGCAGGCTGGGGAATTGTTTAGGGACTGGCCCCACGCTCCAGTGAGGCTGAATTTGGGGTTGCATTGCCAGCCAGACTCAAAGTGCTGGCAGTGGAATGGCCCTGTGGTTGCTGCACTACCTGGAGGCCCCACATCTGGGAGTGAAAGGCAGGTGCTTTGGGAGCAATGGTTGGCAAGGTGAGGGCCCAGGAGGAAACACAGGGCTGGCCCTGGCTGCTCTCACTTGCTCACCCGTAATCCCAGAGCTTGTTGCCTTTACGGTCAGGACGTGGCATGACTCACCTGACCTCGTTCAGAGGTCACCTCAAGGACAAGGTGATTCACGCCCTAGAAATGCATTTATATCCTTTGAAGGAAGCCACAGCTCAGCTGTGGACGTGCCTGTGGCCGGATTTACCCTTTCCCTTGCCCCTGAGGCTTCTCCCCCCTCCCCTGCAGACCACCACCCTCATCGGCCTCCTGAAGACCGCCCGGTTGCTGCGCCTGGTGCGGGTGGCCCGCAAGCTGGACCGCTACTCGGAGTACGGAGCGGCCGTGCTCTTCCTGCTCATGTGCACCTTCGCCCTCATCGCCCACTGGCTCGCCTGCATCTGGTACGCCATCGGCAACGTGGAGAGGCCCTACATGGAGCACAAGATCGGCTGGCTGGACAACCTGGGTGACCAGATCGGCAAGCGCTACAACGACAGCGACCTCTCCTCCGGCCCGTCCATCAAGGACAAGTACGTCACCGCCCTCTACTTCACCTTCAGCAGCCTCACCAGCGTGGGGTTCGGCAACGTGTCGCCCAACACCAACTCCGAGAAGATCTTCTCCATCTGCGTCATGCTCATCGGCTGTGAGTGCCTGCGCTGTCTCCATCCCCAGTTTGGAGTTTGGAGGGGCTGCTCAAGGGGGGGAAATGGGGAGAGCGTGGGGGGGGTTTAAGCAGAGCATCTCCCTCTGCCTGTGCCTCTTCTGCGCAGACAAATGGATGGCATGATAGAAATGCGGGTTTGCAGAAACCTCCCGGTTCTGGGCCTGTGGGAGATAGGGGGTGTGGAAATCTGCTGTTCCGGGTCTGATGCGGCTGGACGTGCATCCCCCCACTGAGTCCTGCCCTCTCCTTGCAGCTCTGATGTACGCCAGCATCTTTGGAAACGTCTCCGCCATCATCCAGCGCCTGTACTCGGGCACTGCCCGCTACCACACGCAGATGCTGCGGGTCAAGGAGTTCATCCGCTTCCACCAGATCCCCAACCCGCTGCGCCAGCGCCTGGAGGAATATTTCCAACACGCCTGGTCCTACACCAACGGCATCGACATGAACGCGGTGAGTGCGGGGCAGGGAGGCCACGTGTCCTCACGGCGCCTTGCCCTGAACAACCCGGAGTCTGGATCCGGGCCCGCCCAAACACTTCCAACCTTTCGACCGGGGCGGAGAGGGGTTGGAAGACTTGGGAGGCTGGAGGCAGGCTCTTTGCTCACCCACCTCCTGCACCTCCCTTTCTCCTTCTCCCCTTTTTCTGCCCGCTCCTCTACACCTACCCAGAGGTTGCACGAGGTCATTTCTTGGCCAGAGAGCGGGTTTGGCGAGGAGCTCGGAGTCCCCATCGGCGCCGAGCACTTTCAGGCCGGTGCCTGTCGGTGTCAGAGCCGCGGAGCAGGTTATCGATCCAGCTCCTCTCCACACCGCCGGTTGCTAAGCAAAGTGCATCCTGCTCTCGCAGCAGGGAAAGGAGGGCATTTAAATAAACCTCGATCCATTTTAATTAGAGCCCAGAGAGGCAGCTGTTTGTTAGCAAAGGGGGGGGATCAATGGCGGAGCTGCGCTGGAGAGGCGCCGTGGCTCCCCGCCTGGCGGGAAGGCTCGTGCCGACGGCGCCTGGGCTTCCACACGAGTGGGGAGGGGGCTTGGCCCAGGAGTCCTGGGCTGGGGCTGAGGTGGCTGGACTTGGCTCGTGGCCACAGGATTCAGGGCACAGCGGCAAGGCAGAGGAATGAGAAAGGACGAGGCAAGGAGACCTGGTACTTCCCTTCTCTTGGCCCTGGGCAGGTCATTAGCCCACTCATTCCCAGCTCGTGCTCCTTTTTTTTCGTAAGATTGGACCCTCCTCCATCCCTGAGCACCATCAGGATGTAGATTTGTATGTATTCAACCTCTCCATCTTCAGCTGCTGCTGCAGCAATAAACAACTGGGCAGCATCTTGGGGTTTGCTGCTGGGAGAGCTTTGAGACGACACGAGCTGGACATCAGTGGCAATAATTAGAAGCAAAGCCATGGCACCCTATCAAGAACAGTGCAAACTCAGGACACAAACCCCCTGTGAGAGCTGTGCCTGACGTGCCACCGCTCGCACCAATTCCTGCCGGATGCTGCTGAGACACAACACGACCTAATCAATCACCCCCCAGCTCGATCAATCCAGCCGCCCCTGATTTCCCAGTAGGGAAACCAAGGCACTGCTGCCAGCCCGGGAGAGCAGGATGGAGCCAAGAACAAGTCGTGCTCAGCAGCCCCAGCATGGTTTTTCCAGATTTGGCCACCAGCGGAGAGGACAGCGAGGGGGGACCCCAGGGCCATATGCTGCTCTCCTTAAAAAAACCCCATCCCAGGTGGATTTCTCCGTGGCACCATGAGTCATTGGTGGCAGCAGCTTTGTCCATATTGCGGGTTTTACCTTGATTTCACCTTCAGGTTCAGCTTTTGTTCACCACAAGGTATTTGCACAGGTATATTTAGCTGTTGTTGCACACAACTGTCCTGTGCTGCTGCTGCTGCTGCTTCTTGGCATTCAGGCAGGTGCTGTTTAATTAAGGTTTCTGTGCTCCTTGTGCCAGTCTGTGCTCTTGTTCAGTCAAGATTAGTGGGTGTAAAGATGAAAAGAGGGATGTGCCACCAGTGGGTACAAAGAGATTGATCTGGTTACTGTTATTTATTGCTTGGGAGTGTTTTTGTCCCCAGCCACGAGCAGTAAAAGCCAGTGACAGGCAGGCAGGGATCCACCAGGGGAAGATCAAAAGATCATAGAATGGGTTGGGTTGGAAGGGACCTTAAAGGGACCTTAAAGGGACCTTAAAGCTCATCTTGTTCCACTCCCTGCCACGGTCAGGGACACCTCACACTAGACCAGTTTGCTCCAAGCCCTGTCCAACCTGGCTTTCCAGGGATGGGAAGATGTCCCCAGCTTTGACTCTCTGGGTGCACTGTCACCCTGCGTGTCCTGTGGGCTGTTCCTGCCCAGGGACAGTGGACAGTGGTGTGATGGCATCTCCCCCTCACTCTCCACAGGTGCTGAAGGGCTTCCCCGACTGCCTGCAGGCCGATATCTGCCTGCACCTCAACCGCACGCTGCTCCAGAACTGCAAGGCTTTCCGAGGAGCCAGCAAGGGCTGCCTGAGAGCCCTGGCCATGAAGTTCAAGACCACCCACGCCCCGCCCGGGGACACCCTGGTGCACTACGGGGACGTCCTGACCACGCTCTACTTCATCTCCAGGGGTTCCATCGAGATCCTCCGGGAAGACATCGTGGTGGCCATCCTAGGTGGGAAAGTCCTTTCCTTGCCGAGAGGGCAAGGGGTGGTGGGTGGGGAGCAGTAGACAAAGGGTGGCAGGTGAGGGTCACAGAATCACAGAATATGCTGAGTTGGAAGGGACCCCCAAGGATCATCCAGTCCAACTCCAGGCCCTGCACAGACACCCCAACAATCCCCCCCTGTCCCTCAGAGCGTTGTCCAAACCCTCCTGGAGCTCTGGCAGCCTTGGGGCTGTGCCCACTGCCCTGGGGAGCCTGTTCAGTGCCCACCACCCTCTGGGGGAAGAACTTTTCTTTAATATCCAATCTAAACCTCCCCTGGCACAACTTCAGGCCATTCCCATGGGCCCTATCACTTGTCACCACAGAGAAGAGATCAAGTCAAGGGATTTCTACTCGTCCTGGTCACCACACCAGTGGACAGGGAATGAGGGACCCCTGGGAGAGGCCAGGGAGAGGCCACAAGGGAGTGAGGAGAGCAAGGCATGGCCCAGCCATCACTGATGACCCCCTGCCCTGGCTTGGTGTCTCCATCAGCGATGGCTTTCACAGCGTCATCCCCAGTGTCCCCAGTCAGGGTCGGGGTTACTGGGTATCCCCTTGTTTGTGAGTCCCAAAGTTGAGGGGCTGCTGGGGCTGGAGGGGGTGCCCACCTGTCCCTAACGAGCTGTCTCTTGGCACAGGGAAGAATGACATCTTTGGGGAGCCCATCAGCCTCTACGCCCGCCCGGGGAAGTCCAACGCTGACGTGAGGGCCCTGACCTACTGCGACCTGCACAAGATCCAGCGCGAGGACCTGCTGGAGGTCTTGGACATGTACCCAGCCTTCTCTGACAACTTCTGGAGCAACCTGGAGATCACCTTCAACCTGCGAGACGTGAGTGCCAGGGCTGTTCCCCTGCCAGGAGTGTGGGCAATGCCTGGAGTTTGGCGAGTGGGAGGGCAGAAGCAGGGATGTCCACAGGAGCTCCTCACTCACTTTGGGGGGTGGATTGGCCGACAGCCACATTTCCCAAGGCACTGTCTGCGTGGTTATGATCCCCCCCATAGCCCAGCAGGCATGTGCATACTTCATGTTCTTCGGAAGGGGTGGCCCCACAAGCCATGCCAGTGATATTCTGCTCTGCAGCACTTGTCAATCATCCCCGGGACTGCTCCAGCCTGGGCAAGTGCCCAGCCTTTCCCTGGTGACCAGCCCCTCTCCTCCCTCAGGCAGACAGCGTTCCCCGCTCCCCCCTCAGCGAGGAGTACGACTGCACCTACCGCCGGGCCCGGCGGCGCAAGCACTCGCCCTGCCCGCCCAGCAAACCCGGTGAGTCCATGGGATCAGCACAGCCTGGCCCGGGGAGGGCTGGGCAGCGAGATCATCCTTCATTCACTGCCCTGGCAGGCTCCCCGAGGCAGAGGCTGCTGGTGCCCCGCAGACCACCCTGGGGGCACCCCAACTGCTTTCCCTCCCTGCTGTCCCTCCCTTTAGGATGCCCCCGGCCCTACAGGCACCCCCCTGCAAGGGATGGGGGCTGATTCTGGCACTGCCCAAATTAACCTGTTGTGCTGTCCCACAGACCCAGACACGGGCATCTCTGACGCAGAGCAGTATCACACCTACTCAGAGCTCACCAACCCACAGGACCCGCTGGGGAAGGACCGGTGGGACGACGTGGGCAGCAGCACCTCTCCCTGCTCCCAGGCCAGCGACGACGAGGCCAAGACCGGCAGCCCTGTGAAAGCTGAGCCCTTCCCCACGCCCAAAAAGGACGAGCTCGCTCTGCCCTCCCTCAGCCTCGTCACCACCAGAGCCGACGACGTGGAGGTTGGGAAGCAAACGGCAGAGAGCAGCCAGTCCTATGCAGGTACCCCTGGCTGCAGCCAGAGCTGGCAGGAGGGTGCTCAGAGAGGCTTGGGCATGGGGGGGACCTTGTCTGGGGGCAGAGCCAAGGGTGGGATGCAGATCTGAGGGGAGCCACGCTGGTACCGAGGGTCTTTACTGCCTTTTGTCCCCATCTGCGTCTGCTCTGCCCCTCCTGTGCCCTGTAGCTTCTCCCAGAACCCAGGGACCCCTTTGGGGCTGCTCCAAGGGGCCAAATGACTTCCATGGTTGTGTCGTGTGCCGGTGTGATGGACTGTCCTTGAGCACCTTGGGTGCCGGGGGGGGATGGATCCCCATAAGCCCCTCAGGTGTCAGGGGGATGGAGTCTCCCTGAGCACCACGTGTGTCAGGTGAAGGCTCTCCATGTGTGTCAGGTGAAGGCTCTCCATGTGTGTCAGGGGATGGCTCTCCATGATTGTCAGGGGATGGTTCTCCACGTGTGTCAGGGTGATGGACTCTGGAGCACCTCCACGCCGGCGGGGCTGGAGGATGCAAGGCAGAAGCACTGAGGTGTCTCCTCTCCTTCCAGCCACCCCCCTGGACATCCCCAACATGTTCACCTTCTGGGAGGACCGGCGGCCCAACCCTGCCCCGGAGCCCCTGCAGCGCATCTCGCTGGTGCAGAGCTCACGGGACGTGCCCCTGCCCGGCGACTGCAGAGCGGGGCAGATCGAGTCCAGGCTGGAGCTCCTGCAGGCCCAGCTCAGCAGGTGGGCAGCTCCACGAGGAACAGGGTCTCACAGAGGACCCAGGGGCACTCCGGGCCATCACCTTCTGCTTTCTCTGAGTGGCCACAGCGGGTTCTGTGATGGCAGCAATGCCACCTCCCGGCCCCTGGCACGCCGCGTTCCCGGGGAGGCGGTGGGAGCGCTTTGAGAATGCAGCAGCTTCTCAAAGGGCAAGTCCTGTGGCCCTGGCTGCAACCCAGCCCCTTGTCTGCCCCTGTGCCACCACCCCTGGGGTCAGCCACCACCCCCGGGATCTGCCACAGCGTCGCCACCCCTGGGATCTGTCACTTTGCCGCTGCTTCCAAACTCAGTGCAGTCACGGACATCAAACCACCCACAGGCACGGCCTGAGCCCTCTGCAGGCCTCCTCTTCCTGCTGCAGAGAGCTACAGGCATCCTCTTGCTCGAGCAAACAAGCCTCATGCACGTTGTTGCTCTCTAAATAAGAAAAAATACAGGATTTTTCAAACTGATAGAGAGGAGGTTTAAATTAAATATTAGTAAAAAAATCCTTACTGTGAGGGTGGGCAGGCCCTGGCACAGGTTGCCCAGAGAAGCTGTGGCTGCCCCTGGATCCCTGGAAATGTCCAAGGCCAGGCTGGAGCAACCTGGGCTGGTGGAAGGTGTCCCTGCCCATGGCAGGAGGTGGGACTGGGTGACCTTTAAGGTCCCTTCCAACCCCAACTGTTCTGTGATTTTTGGACAAGGGGGAAGAGCCCACACTGGAGGTGCAGGTTTAAGGTCCCCCAGGCAGGACCCATGTGAGCTCTGTGGGCTCTGCTGCCCGTGTTGAGCTCACACACCCATGTTTAGGTGTCTCACCAGCGCACCAGCCCAGCACTGGGAGACAGATCTGCCCCTCTGGAAATGACGCCATGCCCATGCCCTGCAAGGGGGGCTGTGCCCGCTCCTGCCAGAGCTGCTCACATCAGTGAGGGTCAAAGCAGAAGGAAAACATTCCTACTTTTCCATTTCCTTCTATTCCTCAGTTAAAAATGGTTGGCACCGACCTGCCTTGCTCCATCTGTCAGCGCAAGCTCCTGGCCTGGACAATTGATCCAGATTAAAACAAACCATTGCAATTTTTTTCCCCCCTCCAGGGTAGTTTTAGCCTTTTTCAAATCCCCACTCCAGATCCCACTTTGGCTCCACATAGAACTGGGCAGAGGATGATTGAGGATGGCAGGAGAGAGATGGCAGGATTGATTTCTCCGGTTTGAAGCTCTCTAAAAAACCTCAGCGAGCAGCGGGCAAAGCATCATTCCCCCCTCGGGCAGCAGAACGGGCACCTCCTCCCCAGCGCCTCCCCTGCCCGGCCCAGGGATGCAGGGGGATGCACTGCACTAACACTGGGCTGCTCTGTCCCCAGGCTGGAGTCCAGGATGTCATCAGACATCAGTATAATCCTGCAGCTCCTGCAGCGCCAGCTGTCCCAAGTGCCCCCCGCGTACAGCCCCATCTCGCCGTCCTCCCAAAACCTGGCCATGTACGGGATCCTCCCGCGGAGCCTGGAGCCCCTCACCCCCTGTGCACCTCTGGAGGACGAGGAGACGGCGCCCCAGGAGCAGGTAAGGTCACCCCTCCTGGCTCAGCCCCCTGAGCTCCCTGCAGGCAAAGCACGGCCAAACGCTCGCAGGGGCCCAGGCAAAGCCCACTGGCCTTGACATGGGAGTAGATTTTCCTGGTGCACGGGTGATTTTGGGGCACAGCTGCCACCCCCAGCACTGCCAGGCTGCCCCACCAGCAGGGAGGGGAGGGGGTTCCTCCTCTACTCTGAGGCTCAAGCGAAAAATGACATTTTGGGGCTCGGAGCTTGGCGAGGCTCCAAGGCTGACGAGGAGAAGACCGTGGCTGCTTTGTTTTGCTTCTCCCATAACCCACTGGCTTCCCTCCTTTCCCACCAGAGCCCGAGCTACACGGAGGTAGAAAAGTTCCACTTGAAACCCACGGACTCCTTGTCAAGCGGGATGCACCTCTCCGGCTCATCCGACAAAACCATGCCAGCCCCCTCGGAGCAGGAGCAGCGCTCCCCACCTCTCCCCAGCCCAGAGCCCCCCCACCAAAGGGCACCAAGCACCCAGGGACTCTTGAGGGGCTCTCGCTTCCCTTCCCTCCCCGAGCACTTGGAGGCACCTTCCGAGCACCAGGACATTCAGAGACACCTCTCCGACCCGGTGCTTCCTGGAAGTTAGAGACTGCAGGGCAGGTCAGGAGGAACCTCAACTGCGAGCTGGGTCAGTTGATGTCGGTTTTGACTGCAAGGGTAAGAGGTTGGACAATGCCATTGGCTCAGGGGTATAATCTGTAGCTGTCTTCTGCCACCGTGAAAGGAAGCGTAGCGTGGCCGGATCCCGAGGTCGACGTTTTCCAGCGGTTCCCAAATAGAGTAGGTTCCATTTGCACATTATAGCCAACCCAGAACAGCTCTTCCAGCCACCAAGGAGCTGGTTAGGCCAAAAGGTACCCAGCGCCTCGTCCTTGCCAAGGCTTCCTCTCCAGAATGGCACGAGCCAAGTGACCGCAGCGACCGCAGGAGGGCAAATCCACGGCTCTCAGCTGTGCTGGGAGCTCTGTGGAGCAGGGACCGTGGGTTGGTAGCAGGTTTAGCCCAGCAGAGCCCGTGGGCGCTGCAGGAAGGGTGGTCAGCACAGGAGGAGGGGGAGATCTCCACGGCGTGCTCTGTGGGGAGCTGCAGGCGGGAAGCCCAGGGCAAGGACAGAGGGCAGAAGCTTGTCCTACTTGACTGCCACTGAGAAACTAAGGGCCAACAGCCCCTGCCACTGCAATGCTTCAGCACGAGCCCCACAGGGCACTGACTCCTCCAGCAAACCCCACCGACACCCCCCACACCTCCCCCAGACGAATCCAACCGGTCACCGGCCCGGGCGTAAAGCACAACACTCAAAAGCACAATCCCAAGAGAGCTGAAAAGCCCCCCCTGGACACCTCCTCCTGTCCAGCCCTCCCTGCCAGCTTCTCTCTTTTGATAAAGAGTTTGATAGGTGCTTTCCCCCTCCCGGCCAGCCCCTCTCCCGGCAGCATTCCCGTAGGAGAAGCCCACGTAGCGCCGCCGCCTCCTCCTCTGCCGCTCGGGTAGATGCTGTGACAGTCCTAGGCCGCCAGCTCAAGTCATGTATCGAGCTCCCCTCGAGAGTAGTCAAACTGTGAGCAGCTCTTTCTCTGGAGTTTTAGTGTACACTTTGCTAATAAAGATGTTTTTGGCACCTGACGCCGGGGTGAGGGCTGTGCTCGTTGGGAGCGCCTGGGAATTCGCCGTTCATTCCTGGCAGTGTAAAATGATAAATCCGGCAAGACCCCCCCAAAAAAAGGCTGTGGTCAAACCCCAGTGCTTCATCCAGGGAGTGTGGGGCTGAGGGAGCACACGTGCAGCTCTGACAGGTCAAGGATGGAGCCGGGGTGGTGGTGGAATTTGCCTGAGGTGTGTTTGCAAGACCATTTCTCATACACAGCTGGCTGCTGGTGTAGAAAAGCTGTTCCAAAGCTCTGCCGAGTCTCGGCTGCGTCCCATTGGGAAGGAATTACTCGGCAAAGATCACACCAAGGGTCCTTGCAGCCAGCGGGGCTTCGATGGGCACAGCCCTTCCCAAAGACCCATCCTCCCCTCGCATCCCCTGTGAGCGGGCACAGCTCCTGGGAGGGTGGGGACCGCTCCTTCAGGTGGGGTGGACCCAAGATCGCCGATCACAGATTCCACATGGCCCCCGAGAGGCGAGGAACCCCATCGGGGGTTAAACCAGCCCTCCCCGTCCCCACCCCCGGGGCGATCCATCCCGCGGTGCTGAGCCCCAGCAAGGAGTCCCCCTTCCCCCAGAAAGGCGGCGGGCACGCGCCAGTGATGCTGCTGCTGCTGCTTCCAAAAATAACCGCCGTAATTAAGCTCCGGTTAATTAGAGCCGATCCCTGCCCCGTCCGTCACCGGGAGGGAGCGGGACTCGAACCCGGGACCGAGAGTGGCCCCGCCCGCCTCGGGCTGGTGTGACTGACATGGCTTTCAGCCAATCAACCACCGATAAGGGCTCAAGATCCCGCCTCCACCCACTGCGACCGCCGGCAGCCAATAAGATGTCGAGAACTCTCGCCCCCGCCCCTCAGGGGGCGGGGCCAAGGGCAGCCGTAGCTCACCCCGGCCGGAGCGTGAGCGCCCGTTCTGAATGAAGGGCAAACGGACCAATAGCGAGCCGGGGCGGGCCGAACGGGCGGGCAAATCGACCAATAGGTGCGCCCTCCTTTCTGAGTGACAGGCAGAGCAACCAACCGGCGCGCGGCGGGCGGGGCTCCCCGCGTGGCTTCCGCTCCCGTTGTGTGAGGGGCCGAGTCCCGGACGGGCTCAGCGCCGGCGGGGCCGCAGCGGGACCGGCTCGGGGGGCTGACCGGGGCCGAGCACAGCCCATCCCGGCCTGCCCCGCCACCCCGCGCCGCACCCAGCCTGCCCCGCTCCCGCCGCCGCCGCCGCGGGGGCCGGGCTGGGCCTGCCCCGCTGAGCCCCCGCACCGCCGCCGCCGCCGCCGCCCCGCTCCCCCAGCCCGGGGGCGTCCCCCCGGCCCAGCCATGTCGCTGCACGGCAAGCGGAAGGAGATCTACAAGTACGAGGCGCCATGGACCGTGTACGCCATGAACTGGAGCGTCCGGCCCGACAAGCGGTTCCGCCTGGCGCTGGGCAGCTTCGTGGAGGAGTACAACAACAAGGTGGGGGGGGGGAGGGGGCCCTCCTCGGCCCGGTGGGGAGCCTGGGCACCCCCAGAGCCCGCAGGTGCCCCCCGAGGTGCAGGGGGTGCAGCAGACCCAGGGTGGTCTCCTCCCCGCTGCTGGGTTTTCGGGGGATGGTGCTGTTGTATTTTTGGGGGGGATAACGCCGCTTGCTGCGGGGCTGGGGTTGGCCCCTGAGCTCCGGGAACAGCCGTGGTGATGGTGATGATGATGATGATGATGGTTTGAGTCACGCAGGCACGGCGTGCTGCGAGGGCTGTGCGGTGCAAAGGGCTGCGAGGGGGAAGGGGTGAGTGAGGGTGAGGCGAGGAGCTCGTGGCCGGGACTAAAGTTTGTGCATAAATATATTTTTTGTGTATAGATATATATATAAGAAAGTTCGACTTCTAACACGTGGAAGATCTCCTTCCCATGGAGGGTGGCAGAGCGCTGGACCAGGATGCTCAGGGAGGGTGTGAATCTCCCTATCTGGAGATATTCCAACCCCCCTCCAGGACACTTCCCTGTGTCACCTGCTCCAGGTGACCCTGCCTGGGCAGTGGGGGTTGGCCTGGATGATCTCCAGAGGTCCCTTCCAACCCCAGCTCTCCTCAGACTGTGTTGGGAATGTGATGTTCTGGTTATATTTCCCTGCTCTCGGGGACTCCCGTGTGATAACTTTTTTTTTTTTCCAAAGTGTATAACCCACTTCCAGTGATTTCCTCAGCAGTTTTCCCTGAGAAGGAGGGTGTAATGAGGCGTGAGATTGTATCTTCAGCGTTTCAGGGGAACCTCACACAGGTGACAGAGGCTGTGCCTTCCTCTCAGACAACTCAACACAGCCACTTCTGAACACTTTGAGATGCTGAGCTGGTTCTGATGAATTCGTAGAAATAAAAGAGGGGTGGGGAGATGGATGAAGTTACAGAGCATGCAGAAATCTGTGTGAGACTGAGGATTTTGCCAGCGGGTTTGTGTGCTGACATCACGTGGCTTTGTCGAGGGGTTTAATGGAGGTCGTGGAAAATGCTGTCAGAAAAGTTGGGGACTGGGCCCTGGGCAGGGCTGGGATGAGGGAGGGACAGGGGTGACACCTCTCGGGTGCCTTTTGTTTAAAGACCAGCTTGAAAACGTTCCTGTAGTCTGTGCTCTGAGGAGCTGACGTAGCAAACCTGCCAACAGTTTGCTGTTTGGAGGTGGCAGCGCTGGTTAATAAGGGGATATATATTTTTATGCTGCCTTCTCCTCTTAAAGTTTGGAGCGTTCCCTGGGGTTGTTCTCGGTTTCAGTGAGATCAGATCTGCTTTTCAGCTCGAGTGTAAAGCAGCTGAGTCAACCCCTCCCCTCCTGCCCTTCACACTCGCAGTTGTAGCAAGACAGAAATTGTGTAGGACTATGTAAATTATTGCTGCCTGTAAATATTCCCCAGGGCTTCTCTTGACCTCTGAGCTCCAGCAAGAACCATTCTGTTGCCTTCAGTCCACAGAGGCACCACATGCTGGGAGGTCTGAGTGGTGTAAAGAGCTGGAGACTCGTTGTGTGGGGATGAGATGGGTCTGGATGCTGCTGCTGGAGAGGCAGGGATGGGCTGTGATTAAAAATTAAACCTGTACAATAAATGCAGCAGAAACACAACCTTCACTTTGCTGTGCCTCTGATACTTCAGAGTGATTTTTTTTTTTCCCTTCCTTTCTTTTGTGGTTTTCTTGTTTGATGCTTTTTATATGGAGACAGTTAAGAGGGAGCTGTCTTGGCTAATTGAAAGTGTTGTTATTGCTCGGTGTTTTGATGTTGTGTCTGCTTTCCTTTGGGGACCAGAACGCTCCTGGGAGTGGGGTTTTCCCTGCCCAACCATGGCTCTCACAGCTTTCAGAGGTGATGCAACATTCAGGGAATGGTTTCGTGCTCCAGATTGGGAACTCTTGGGCAGGTCCTGCAGGGCTGTGCTACCTGCACATGAGTTTTAAACCCTTTCAGCTTCTATCTGCGTTAGTGCTATAACTAAAGCAGCAAAGGGAAGGAACTGCAGCTTCCCCATTTCAATATTCCAGTGTCCTCCAAAGGGCCTGGAGCAGCTGGTTTTACAGCCTCACTTCTGGGCTTAACAGGAATCTTAAGATTTTTACAGAGTGTACGTGTGAAGTTTTGTCCTTCTGCGCATCGTTTGCCCTTCACGGTTGAGATGGTTTATATTGCAGCTTCTGACATCAAAACACACTTTATAGGTGCAGTTGGCACTAATTAAAAGGATAATGAAAGGTGATTTTCGTCTCGGCTTTCTCTTTGCACTGACAGGGCCCCAGTTGCATTTCTGTTCCTGGTGTTGCAATGGTTTGTTCCAAATACCTGCCTTTCTTCCTTATTAACAAAAAGAGTCTGGAATAGCCTAGCTTGCTTAAAGTCTAAGCAAATTACTCTCCTGATTTAGGGTTGCTTTTAAAAAGACTTAATGCCCAAGTGGTTGTTGCAGCAGAAGTGTTCGCTGGGAGGGAATTACAGGGAAAGAAAGAGAATTTTTTTTTTTTTGTTCTTGTTTGTCCCTGATTTTCTGTTTCTGCAGTAATTACCAGAGTTTGAAGTACCCACAGGTTACATAAAATGGCTGGTTTACACCTCTTACTTTGTGGGGAACTCAGACCTGTTGGCTGCCAAAGCCTAATTCCCTGCTATCCCCAATTCCCAGACACCTCCAGCCCCTGTGAGCCCTTCCAAGAACTGTTTGAACCCCAAAGCAGTTTCGTTCCAGCTTGTGCACCTTTGCTGGTGGAATCGCTGGCACGAGAAGAGAGATGCTCCAGGTGGAAGAATTAAACAATTTGAAGTAGCGTTTCCTAAACTTTTTGGATTAAGGAAGTGCTGTGGCTTCATGGATCGGGAATGACCTGTGGAAAACATCAGGAAAGGCTGATTTTGGGATTTATCTGCAAGACCAAAGAGGGTTCAGGGGGTTTGTTTTGCCAGAAGGTCATTTCTCCTGTTAAGATTTAGCATTGCAGAGAAAGATTGATTGCACTTTGAAGATTAATTGGTGGCAGTGACATCTTTCTGATTGTACATGACCCTGAAGTAATTGTGAAATGTCGTTCTTGGTAGTTACTAATTGGATTAAAGAGTGGTAGTTTGGGGTTTTTTTTTTTAAATACCGAGAACTTATTTCACTGTTCCTCAAACCATGCCAGACAAAGAAGCTGTTCCCAAATTCTGCATTGTTTAGTTCTGTGCCTGATTTTTTTCAGAAGTTTCTTCAGAAGTGATTAAAGGCAATTTTTTAACAATTAAGCTTTCTGTGGATAAAGGCTTGGATCATCAGGAAGGGTTAAACGCGAATCTGCAGCGCAGGAACATCTCCATCACCCCCGGTGAAAAGTGGGGGGGCCCTTTGCTGGTTTGAGATTTGCCTCTGCTGATGAGCATTGTTGATTGCTTTGTGTGGGCTTTAATGCACTGGTGCTGAGCTGCAAACAGCATAAGCAAAGGAGAAATGATTAGAGGTCATTTGTCTTCTGATCCTGACCTTGCCACGAGATTTTCTATCACCAAGGACAATTTGCTTCCTTTGTCAAATCCTCTTAGTATTTCTGATCCCCGAAGGAGTTAGAAAGCCATTTGTCAATCACTTCAGAAGGCAGGCAGATTTTTTTGGGGCTGATTTATACTGGGGTGTGAAGGATAACAAGGAGTAGTTGTAATAAAGAGAGGGCAAGGCAGAAAGCATAGTTTTTAGGAGCATACTTGGATGTGTATTTTAGTATTTATTCTGGGATGGAAAGGATGGAGCTTCTCATTGTGGTGGGGGCATCTCTAAATGGGCCCATAAAACTGCAGATACTAAAGATCCACTGAAACATTTGTTGGTTATTTTGTTAGGTGGGGGGAAAAAAATAGGGTAGATTTCCAATCTGGTTAAATATGTACTCCATTAAGCACGTTGCTTATCCCAGAATATTTAGGGTTTTCCCAGAGAAACATCTCTTTAAAAAGCCCATTAAGGCAGGAGGAAGCTGCTGCGTGGAAAGTCCTGGGAAGTTCCCCCTGTGAGCAGCTTACAGAGTTAATTGCAGTGAGTTGTCCCCACGGTGTTTGTGTTTGGGGCAGCGTCACTGCAGCTTCCACTCGTCCTCCCAGCACCCCTTGTTCTCTGAGCACCTCCTGGCCTGTCAATATTTTTCTAATAACATCATGTCTGGGACCTCGGGCGTCACTTCAGGTGTTGTCATGACCAGGCTACCTGGAGATGGTTTCTTGTTTTGTTGGTCTTTTCATACAAAACATTTGAATTAAGTAACTATTTTAGCTTCCCAATATTTTATTATTATTATTATTATTATTATTATTATTATTATTATTATTATTATTATTATTATTATTATTATTATTATTAATTTTTTTTAAGGTTTGGATTCTATTTTACTTTCTTTACCTTCTCAGTCTTCAAAATGAATGTTTTGATAAAATGCTCTCTTTGAAATCTGGTCTCTCCCAGGTGCAACTCGTTGGTTTGGATGAGGAGAGCTCAGAATTCATCTGCAGGAACACCTTTGATCACCCCTACCCCACCACGAAGCTGATGTGGATCCCAGACACCAAGGGGGTCTATCCTGACCTGTTGGCCACTAGTGGGGACTACCTGCGGGTGTGGAGGGTGAGTAAATCCTCCCCAGGAGAAGATGAACCGTGGCATCAGTTGTGTTGCACGTTGATCTCGTTTTCATCCAGGACTTTAATCAGCTTACTGAAGTTGGTTGTGTTTTCCAGAGCTTTAGGATGTAAAGCTGAGAGTTTAAAAACCCAGGATTAACTGCCCTGTGTTTTGTGCCAGTGGAACAAGTCAGGTGATGTTGCTGGTGGAGTCAGATGTGTTTCGTTTTTCTCTCAAAGGTGGGTGAAACCGAGACCCGGCTGGAATGTTTGCTGAACAACAACAAGAACTCGGATTTCTGTGCTCCCCTGACTTCATTTGACTGGAATGAAGTGGATCCCTACCTGCTGGGTGAGGCTGACAGAACGCTGCACTTTCAGCACCCCCACTGAATTTAGGCTGGTGGAGTCTGGGCCGTGCCTGACGTTGTGACTGGTTAATCTGGTAAATAACCAGTGGGCCAGCTGCTGCATCACAGACACTGCCATTGTCTCAGCTTAAAAACGTCTAAAAAATTACACTTATCACCTCATGGAGACTTTTTTTTTTGGGGGGGGTTGGAAGGTGCCCTCTCCACTACAGATGGGTCACTCAGGTTGGGCATGGGATGTTCCCTGTTTGGGGACAGGGAGTCTTACCCCTCAGGGTCATTGCAGTGCTGACTGAGGATGTGCATCAACTGCCGTGACTTATTTCAGCACGTTCTGGGGTGGAGACACCAAGCTCTGTGGTTTGTGCAGCCATTTCAGCAGCAGCAGGAGAGCCAGGAGCCCTTAATTCAGTTGGAGGAGGGGGCTGAACGTTTGAGGTTTAATTATAGCCTGCGGGCCAAATTGTGAATCCAAGATGAGCGATCCAGAGGTTTTGTTTCCCAGAAGAGAACAGCCATTTATGTCAGGGGGGATTTGCCCAGAGATTAACAGTGATAATATGTCTTAGTAATTATTTACTACATGATTTATTTTTTGTGTGTGTGTGTGTGTTAACATCTCTCATCTCTTAAGAGCTTTAACTGCAAACCCCACCTTCAGTCCAGGGCAACAGTCAATTAATAATAACACGCTATCACGACACTGATTGAATTTTGGGTTTGGCATGCACAGGAGATGGGCAGGATGGGAAAGTTCATCTCAGACTTGCATATCAGGCTTCTGAATAGATTGAAGCAGACATGAGCTATTTACCCTTTATTCCTGTGTGGAAGGCTATTTCTGCAGCTGAAAGGTTTGGGTCATTGAAATGCATGGAGGGCTGTTGGCTGTTTGACATTCTTGGGTTTAATTCTATTCTCGTGGCTATTTTGATCTGTAGATGTTGGGGGATATTACATTAATCCAGGAAGTGATTAAATCATTTGGGATAATATTCATTTTGCTAACAGAATGTGGTTTGTTTTGGTTTTTTTTTTTTGTTCCAGGTACCTCAAGTATTGACACAACCTGCACTATTTGGGGTCTGGAGACAGGACAGGTTCTGGGGAGAGTAAATTTGGTCTCTGGCCACGTGAAGACCCAGCTTATTGCACACGACAAAGAGGTGATGGGGGGGTTTGGATTGTTGGCATTGACTCTTCTTAAAGCAGTAGAAAAGGAACAGAACTTTTCCCTTTTTATCCTTTTCCTTGAAAAATGTAATGATCCAAAAAGATCACTTATTTAATGTTAAGATGTAGTTCTGAGTACTTAAATGCTGTTGGCAGTTGAAACTACTCTTTTTACTCCTCATAGACTCTTGTTTTACCAGGTTGGGCTCTAGAATATTTTAGTCAAATGAGATAAAAACACCGAACCGGACCCGAAACCACCTGCAATAAACAACTTGCAAAATTCTCCCGTTTTAACCTATTAACACTCACATACAGTAACATAACAGACATGCCATAATTCCTGCTGGGGTCTGGAGCTGGGTGCTGTGTGTGTGTGTGTGCAGGTGTATGACATCGCCTTCAGCCGCGCCGGGGGCGGCAGGGACATGTTTGCCTCGGTGGGAGCGGATGGCTCGGTGAGGATGTTCGACCTGCGCCACCTGGAGCACAGCACCATCATCTACGAGGACCCCCAGCACCACCCCCTGCTGCGCCTCTGCTGGAATAAGCAGGATCCCAACTACCTGGCCACCATGGCCATGGATGGGATGGAGGTGAGGCACCAGCTCCGCTGCCGGAGTTGGGAATTTCGTGGCTATTTCATCGTCACTTAAAACAAGGTGGTGGTGGCAGTGCCCGGGCTGGGGTTAAGGAGCAGTTCTTGGTGCACTGAGGAGTTGTAGAAGTGACTTGGGCTCATTTGTATTTCAGCTGCTTTGTAAGAGGGGAGCAGCTGGGCAGTAATTTTCACATCAAATCTATGCACCTTGTTCTTTCCCTCTTCAGTGTTTTGTTTGTCACCCAGGCTGCTGAAGGGAAGAACGAGTTGTTTGCCACAGTTTGTGGCATAACTCACAAACCCCCTGGGAGATCTGAGATCTTTTGGAGGACACACCACACACTGACCCTCCAGAGGCTGTTCTTTGGGAGCAATATTTCCTTGCCAGCTGCATCTTTCAGGGAAGAGCCATATTTATAGCCTGAGCTCAAAATACTTAGTTTTTTGAAAAAATTACTAAAAATTTTTTTTTCAATATTAAAGATTGCTTTAAGGCTATTAAAATTATTTGTAAATATTAAAAATATTTAAAATTATTTTTAAATTATTTAACTGTGCAGTTTATTCATTCAGTTGTGTTTTGTTTCTGAAGGTTGTGATTCTAGATGTGAGAGTTCCCTGCACTCCTGTAGCCAGGTTAAACAACCACAGAGCGTGTGTAAATGGAATTGCTTGGGCACCTCATTCCTCCTGCCACATCTGCACAGCAGGTGAGTGTCCTCTTACTGGGCCAGTCCAGTCTTTCACTGCATTTGCAAAACCCTCTCCCTCCAAAAGGTTATGCAGTTCTCTGCCTGCCTTTGGCTAAAGAATACTTGCACTTTAAAGCTATTTGTTAGTGACTTCCTTAAATTTTTATGGAAATAGACACCAACTGGAGTTTATTGTGTGGAAGTCATGAGCCCGGTGCCCAAACTGTGCATCTGCTCTGGCTAAGCTCCTTATTTAATGCTCCTTAGGTTTTCTGCAGTCCAGTTCTTAAATGTTTTCAGCTGAGTCCCACTGCTCTTTTTTTTTTTTTATCTGCTCTGTCCTGGGTAATGTGTAAGGATCCAAGTTTATTTGTTGGAGCTTGGAATATGGACCAGGGCTGCCTTATCCTGCCTGGCCCCTTGGGCCATGAGCCTGTTGGTAGCCACAGGTGGGGATGTTGTTGCACTGTGACTCCACCTCCAACCCTCTCCTCCCTGCACAGCTGACGATCACCAGGCCCTCATCTGGGACATCCAGCAGATGCCTCGTGCCATCGAGGACCCCATCCTGGCCTACACAGCAGAGGGAGAGATCAACAATGTACAGTGGGCATCCACCCAGCCAGACTGGATAGCCATCTGCTACAACAACTGCCTGGAGATCCTGAGGGTCTAACTCTGCTGCTGTGCCCCCCTGAGGCAGGGCTGTATCATTCCCCTCCCCTCTCAAGTAAGAACACCACCAGTCAAGTGGCCAGTATCTGTTGTTGCTTTGCATCTGCTGTTACAAGGAACTGTTACAAGGATCCATGGCAGGTGTCTCCTGCCTCTCCAGACTCTAAAAATGCAGAGACGTGCTGAGCCTCTTGGACCTTCTGGGTTCTGGTTTTCTTGTTGAATTCTTCCCCCCCCACCACCCCTCAGTAAAAGTTCTGTATATTTGTTTGTTGACTGTATTAATAAGCTTGCAGGCTTTTAAGTTGCTGCATATGTCCATGTGTTTGTCAGCCAGCTGGGGCAGCACACACATCAACCAGTTTAAAATAGATTTGCAGGTGCAAAACAAGGTGGGGGGGGAAAAAAAAGAAAAAAAAAAAAAAGACATTGATGTAAAACAGCCACCTTGGCAGGAATCTTTCTCATTCCTGTTGTCGCTGCCTCTACACTGTTTAAACGTTTGTATGTTTTTTATATACTGGGCTAACTTTCTATTGAGTAAGGTGTTTTTTTTCTCCCTAATTCTTACTTTTTGATATGTGACCCACTTGCACATGCCCACAGCAGGACCTGTTCATGGACACAAACCCCACTTCAGGCTCCCTGGCAGTAAAGGCCTGCCAGAACTAACTGTTGCCTTGGCTCCCCTGTACCTGGTGAAGCTGGGCAGACTTTCCTGGTGCTGTGAAGTACAAGTAACCTGTTGCACAATTTTCTTTACACTTTTCCTGACGCTCGAGGCAGTTGTTACTATGGTAAGGCCTTGTTTTTTAAATGTAGAGCTGAGTTTGTGTGTCCCCCTGCAGTTGTGTGGTAGCAAACAGAACGGTGGGAGGTGGCAGAAAGAAGATCCGTGCATGACATAAAGCTCCCAGGAGGTAACAAATCCTGGGACAAAAAATATATATATATATATATTTGTGATGGACTTGGGGTTGGCACTTCCAGTCAAATGATTTCCCCTCGGAAGACTTATTATCACCTAAACCAAAATAAAATGGTCTCACACTTTGTAGCTTGCTTGCTTGGCAAACAACCTGAGCAGGGTTTTGTGGTTAGCCTGGACCTTGGAGCTTGCTTTGTGTTCTGGGAGGTCTTGAAGGGAGTGCAGGGCAATGTTTTTGTCGAGTGGTTTTTTTTTTTTGCTTTGTACTGTCAGGTCTTGTTGAATGACTGAGATGGGTCAGAAAAGCCGGTCTGCTCTGTCTGAAAGGAATTATTCCCTAATGGAATGCACAAAGGTGGATTTAGAAGGAAAGAAACTGAGCCATTGTGAGACCAAGGTTTGGCGCTTGTCACCCTCTCCTGACTTTTTGGGGATGTGCCCGAGGGCTGCTCTTTGGAATAGTGGATTGCTCTACATTAATACTTCTCAATCAGAGCTGAGTGGATTAGGCCAGATAAAAATCTTTGTTGAAGTCTTAATGTAGCACAGATAACTGGGATAAAAGCTCTGCAGCGCTCTCCAAATGAAGACATGACAGCCAGAGCTGGTCTGGAAGGGTGTGCAGCCCAGTTTCCATGTAAATGTCAGAAACTATCAGCATTGTCTTTCCACCTAATGAGTGTTCACCTGCAGCTGGAGGCAATTTATAAATAGCAGGACACTGGCAAAGCTGGATCCTGTCAGTTGATGCAGGAGAGGCGAGTTGGGAGGCTGGCGCTGGGAACACTGTCAAACACAGAACAGAACCTGTGAGGGTTTGTCATCCTGGACATCCAGAAATACTCTCCTGCAGGCAGCAGGAAAGCATTGCCTCAGGAATTTGATAGGAATTCATTAGGGACAGCTTTAGCCCATCACTCCTTCTGATCTCAGAGAACCAAGAGGCTCTTCCCCGGCTCCAGCTGATGCTTTGTCAGCGACGCTCTGCGTTCAGTCAGGGGATTTCTGACAGAGCTGCTTTGGACTCGGAAGGTCGGTTTTTCTTGCCAGCAAGCAGTGCTGGGAGTGGTGTGTTCCGCTGACAGGTTTCAGCACGATGTCAGAGCAGTGTTACCCAAACACTGAATTACCACTGTCTGCAGCAGCACTTCCTCAGAATCTGGAAAATGCTTCTGCAGAGTGAAGTGAAAATTGGGATGTTCTTAGCAGGAGCATCTAATGGCATTCACAGCTTTAGGCCCCATCTGAAATACAGGCTTGTCGTGCATTGTTTAATTACAAGTGGTAGGGATAACTTGCTGTGTTACCAAGAGGGAAGCACCTGCAGCATTAGGGCTTTCTGTGCCCCCTTTCTGCACAAGAAGTGTCAGAGATGAATGTTTCTCTTGCTTAGCTGAAAAATGCATCTTTTTTAATTGCATTGTGCTTCAGAAAAAGGTATCAGGTAATTTAGTTGAAAGTGAAGTCATGAAAAGACTCCATAGGTTACACTGAAGGACAAAGGCAGTTTATTCCCAGAGGAATAAAATGTGTCACACTAAGAGGATGAGAGGAGAGCTTGTATGAAGGGACTCAGTCTGAACAGCCAGGTAGATTCTCCTTCTGTTGGAAAACAATCCTGTTATGGACCTGAAGAGGATCCACTGTCAGCCCTCCATCCACAAAACCGCTTCAAGTCTATTTGTGGAATTGGGTGCTTATTCCAAGCTTGTCAAAGGCAAGTGAAGGAATCTGGTGGGCTCCAGTGGGTTCTAAATAAAGTCTGTATCTTATTTATTTAGCCAGTTGGGATACCTTCTGGATCCTCCAGCATATTGCTTTGGGCATCATCCATTGTCATTCTTCCCGTGAAATTACGTTTGAAATCACTGGAGACTGTTTGGGCACAGGGAAATGATACTTAAAATAGCTTCAGAGAAGTCACTTGAAAGGTTAATGACTGAAAAGACATGAAAATCCCCGTGGGGGAGATGTTCTGTAGTGCAAATGGCACTTCCAGCTAGACAAGGAAGGGAGAGACTTTGGTGCCCTTTTGTCAGCACCTGCTGACAGGGGCAGGGTAGGGAATGCTCTGGTTCAGGTTCATCTGCCAGATAAAATAACCCCTGAGACTTACCAATGGAAGAATATACAATTTATCACATTACACCTGCTCAACATTCGATTAGATTGGGTGTATAAACCCCCCATAGTCATCATTTTCCCCCTGAAGTTATAAAAATAAGTAATTCTATATTTAATGTCAATTATTTGGTGCATAAGCAGAGAATGCAGAAAAACTGCTTGCAAAATGCCTCCTATCTTTTTGAGTCTAAAGTAACATTAAGGAAAGAGTGAGCCCAGCAGAAAAAGCACCTGCTGATGTTGGTCCAGGCCTGCCTGATCTGGGACAGAAACTCTTCTCGGTGACTCGAGTAGTTCTATGTCACTCCTCCCATGGATTAATCCAAGGCACTGAACTATTGTTTGTCAATGTTCTTTCTTAAACCAAGCTTTCCACAGGTTCCTGCTCTGATCTTTTGGCTCTCAGCCAAGGCAGGGAGGGGATCTTGATGATGTCAAACTCGTTAGTGAGGTGAAAACCCGCAGCCAACAGGGGTGGATGCTGAACCGTGTGTAGTGTGGTGGCAGCTCTGTCAATTGTCTAGATCAGGTGGGCTTTGGGAGCCTCCATCTCTGGGAATTGTACTTGTGTGTGCAGGGATTTGAAAGGCAAGGATTTGAGTGCTTTGACAATCTGTTGGGAAGGAAGACCCGGTGGCTTCAGATGCGAAAGGAGACTGATAGTGCAGGTTGTTCCTGATGGAACCTTGAGATGTGCTGAACGGGGGAGGAGGCATCGCCTCTCATAAGTCAAACTTAATGATCCTTTCAAAACTTCGCTGTAATTACTCTCCTGAATGTTCTGGATAATAGTAAAAAAGCTCTATTTTTGCCTGGTGGTGCAGTGGGGAAGCTGCATCAGCCTCGAGCGTCGATGAGTGCAGAGCCCCGGGGAGGGGAGGGGTCCCATGCACGAAACTCACAGATGTGCTCAGGCCTTGTTTGAGATGGAAATGGAGAGCTGAGCGTGTCAGTTTCGTCCTCTTGCTGATGGCACTTTAACAAGTATATTTTTTGGGGAGATTTTAGGAGGAGAGTCATCTTTTTCCTCAGCCCTTTTATGGTAGGAGTTTGTCTGTGTTGTGTAGAAAACATTCGATACAACAGCCACCGAATCTGTGGTCAGAGTGGACCCTCCTTTGTTTCTACTGAAAACCAAAAACATGAGCACTTGACAAGCCTGTAAATGTTAAACTGAAGCTTCGTGCTCTAAGCCTGACACCGTCCTGTGAGACCAACCCAAGGGATGCAGTGCTGGTGTCACCCCCAGAGCCCCTTTTCCTTGGGAATCCCCTCTTCCACCACCTGAACACAGGTTGGCTCTGGAAGGATGTAGCTGGATCCTTTGGATAACTTACTTTTGTGAGAAGCAAAAAACCTAAAAATTGAGAAAACTGAAATCCTTGAAGCTGTCCATTTGTTGGGGGGTGTTTTAACTTTCTCCAGAGACACTGAAAAGGATGAGCAGCAGCACAGCCAAGCTCTTGGCCCAGCAGATTCCACAGTGATTCCACAGATTCCACACCCGTCCAAGTCCTGGAGGGTTCAGTTTTCCCACTGCTCGTTAGCAAAGTGGTCCCAGCACCCCAAATTCCTCCTTGTGTCCCCCTGCCAGTCAGCACAGGTACCTGAGAGGAGTCGGAAACGTCTCATTCTCAAGGGTATTGAGGGGAGTTTGGGATGCCCCTGACTCGTTTTTGGTTTTTTTAAGGAAGAGACATCCAGAACTTCTGATTAGCACCTTTCACCAGCACTGGGAAAAAAAGCAGTAATTAAAATTACAACTAAATACCAGTCACTGGAGGCTCACCTGGTGATTCATGGGCAGACACCAGAGGCAAAAAGTGAAAACTGTGTCTGCCGTGGTGGCCTTTTGTGCAGCCTCTGATACTCAGCATCAAGCGAGAATTTCCACAGTCATAAAACTAATTTAAAGTAAAAAAAAAAAAAAAAAATTCATCTGCGTGGCTTCCGTGGCAAAACATGGGAGTCCAACCCCCCCTCTTAGAGCTGAGGATGGATCTGAACGAGGCAGTAAGTCAAGAACCAGGGAAGGACAGAGCCCTGGTGCAGCTGAGCAGAGATGTGTTGCTTTTCCTGACAAACCTGCGAACCAGGAACTGAGAAATCTACTATTTACAAGGAACCTTTGTTGTTGTTTTGTTTGTTTTGTTGTTTGTTGGTTTTTTTTTTTAATTTCCCACTTGGGTTGCTAGCGGTGTAAAACGTAATTTAAGCATTTTTTTTTTTGTTACCAGTAGCTGAGTAGGAGGTGTTTTCCTTTTTCTGTGTGTTTTCCCTTCTTGCTCTCTCCCCCCCATTCACAGCCCCGTGGTGGTAACTCCCCTGAAGGTGTAATCTTTGTAGCATGATTGTACAAAACACCCACCTGAGATTCCTGACTTCTCGTTCTCACTCGAGTATGTTCAAGCAATAGTAGTTTTTACTCCTCTCCTCCTTTCCTCCACCTGCAACTTCGCTCCTATCCCGTCCTAGAGGAATCCTGTTATCCTGCTACTCAAAACTGCAGTGTCCCCCCCCCTTCTCTCTATCTCTTTATTTTTATGGAGAGAACACAAAAAGGTTTTGTTACAGTGGATTTGAACACCCCCCAGTCACGGAACTGCATTGTTTGAAACTCTGTAAATTTTAAGGCAATTTTCTGGACTCGCTTGAAAGTGGAATGTTGCATCCTTTTATGCTGTTTTCTCCCGCTTCCTCTGTAGTTTTATTCGGATTTTTTAACCCCCTTTCTAAGTTCCAGCCTCCTGTGTATTAGGTACGGTATTTTCTTGCCTTTCATACTTTGTAATAAAAACGGAACATTTGTAGACCGACTGCAGTTGGCTGTGTGGTGAATTGAACCTGGGGGGAGCTGGAAAGGGCCCTGAAAAGGAGCTGCCTTTGCTCTGGGGTGGAGAGTTTGCTGCTCCAAAAAAAGGAGCTTTGTGTGTTGATCTCCCATCAGCACCCCAACAAACTCTGTAATTCCAGCTATTCTTGAGTTGCAGATTACCCCAGATAATTATATTATTAAGAACTCAGCAGAGTGGGTAACGCAGCTGCACTTTAAACATTTACCTTCTTAAAAATCTGCTCCATCCCAGCGTTGTTCGTGCTGATGTTCTCCCGCTCCTTCGCACAACGAGTGGGAATTACCTGCTGCGTGTTTTCATTTTTAAGGTGAGGGGTGGGTTTTTAAATTCAAATAATTGGTCTCTGAGGGGGGTTTGAATACAGGCAAATTGAAGACAAAGCAAGTAGGCACTTCTGTAGCTTTTAAGTCTCTCCTGTGCAGGGGGACCTCTGTTAAAGGGTGTTTTTCCTCACTGGTGTCGTGGCTGGAACGGGGACTGAGATGGAAATGGGGTGGCAGAGCTTGGAGATTTCTACCTTAGGCCTTGGCAAGCAGGACTGATGACTTCACCGAGTATTTAGATTAACTCTAGCTCAACTAAATTGTTGGGTTTCATTCTAATTCTTTGTGTACTGGCTGGGAAATAAAAGCTTATTAAGCTTCATGTCCACAGCGGAAAGAGTTGCCTGGGAAGATGCTGCAGTGGGTTTTCAGCTATATATGGACTTTGTTCTGGTAATCCCTGTTTGGAAAAGATGCTTTTCTTCTAAGAACTGTTTGTCCTTTACCCTAGAATTGTATTTGCATCCTCCCAGATTATTTTTCCCCTTGGATCTGTGGAATTCTCCAGAGAAACCTTCTCTCAGCTTCCACTCTGGTGGGAGGAGACAACCTGTGGAAATTGGAGCTGCTGGGGCGAAGAAGTCACGGACTGGTAGGTGATGGGGAGGCAAAACAGGTGCCAAAAAGTCCTGCAGAGGTGTGTGGGTAGAAAAAGAGACAAGCAGAGGTTCTCTCTTCTGTAAGGATTGAGGGGCAGCCAACATCTGGCACAGCTGGGTTGCTCTGGGACCTTGGGAAAGTCACTGCTCTGATACCAAATGTTAAGGGAAAAGCACATCATTAATCACTGAGCAGTAAATGGCTTAAAAATGCTTAAAAATGAAAGCAAACCTCCATGGTAACACAGCAAGAGGTGGTAGAGGAAAAAGTGGTGCCTGAAATGATTTGGGGGCCCGTGACTGTAACGAGCATTTCATTGTGTGCTTTTTTCTCAGTGCTGCTCTAGAAACTGCCCGTGTTTTTAACATCCTTCCTCCTCTTCCTTCTTCATTTTCCCTCTCCTGGAGCAGAAAGGCTCCTGGTTTTTATCCAGCTTCAGAGCCCCCTCTGCTGGAATCTGTCCACAGCCAGGCACGTTCCTGGGAATGGGACAGGGATTGGAGCAACCTGGGCTGGTGGGGTTGCACTGGATGAGCCTTTTAAGATCCCTCCCAACCCAAACCATCCTGGGCTTCTCTGCTTCTATTTACAGGGTTTCTCCTCCTCCCCCACTTTCTCTGGCTGGGGAGTCCAAGACGTAGAACAAGGAAGTTTTGGCTTGGGACAGGGAGCCTGCTCAGCTCCCCAGGGAGGATGTGTCTACCTAAACAAGAAAGGAAACAGGAAGGAAAGGAGAAATAGCACGTCTGATAGCAAGGAAAAGAGGCTCTTTGAGTCAGGTCCACTTCAGCAAATGGAAACACCACCAAAATAGAAAAGAAGACGATGGCAGAGTGATTAAGACACGGGGGGGAAGATGCCAGGAGGTAAATCCCAAAGGTCCACTCCAGACTTCCTGTGTAACTTTTAACGAGACGCTGTCTCTGTGTGCAGTGCCCTTAAATCCCCAAAATAGGGATTACACTTCCTTTTCTCCCTCCAGCATCAAACCATCAGGCCCCTGTAAAGTTCTTTTAAACCAAAATGGGCTGCCTGGAAATGTAGGAGCTCCTGGACAGTCTCCATGCATGTCTGTGCTGATGATTCTCCGTTAAATGGCCCCAAACGATCTGAATAAATAGGAGAGTTAAGTATGTTTGGAGGAGTGAAACTTGGTTTTTTTTTGCTGGAAAGCTGCAGTTTTGGAAGGTCAAGGCCAGGTTGGAGCAACCTGGGCTAGTGGGAGGTGTCCCTGCCCGTGGCAGGGGGTGGCACTGGGTGATCTTTAAGCTCCCAAACCGTTCTGGGATTCTCTAATTATGCACAAAACTAGTACAGCATTAAGGTGAAAAAAAAAAAGGAATTACACTTTTCTTCTCAAGTTATACAAAATAGGGGTGTCTATTTTGGTAGAAACTTGGATTCCTGTTCAGGGAGGATCTACCAGCTTGTAAGAGGAGGGGGGAAAAAAAAAGGGTGTGAGGTTCTGTAGTGGCCCAAAAAAAGTCCTGATGGCACTTCATGTAGATAGTGACGTGAGAATGTCTGGAAAACGGGGAAACCAGCAGATAAAATTGTTGCTTTACACATTAGCCTTGACAGGTGGGTGAAGTGATGAGCTGTTAAGGACAAATCACTCTATTTTCAATCTGATGAAGCGGGGAGAGAGGGATTTCAGCGAAATCCAGACTCCCTGGGCAGTTGGAGATGGGAAGAGCGAGTTCCTGCAGGGTGGGTGTCTCCTACCATCTGCTGGGAGCTCCTGGCTCCTGTCCCAAGCTGCTGCTCTAATATCTCCTGGACTTAAACTGAGTTTCTCCACGAGGGACATGGAATCAGTCCCACTTAACAGGAACTTCAGCTGAGAGTTTTATGTGCAAACACGTAAGGGACTGCAAAAGAAATATCAAAAAAAAAAAAAGAAATATCAGCTGGGAAGGTGATGATGGAGTGGTTTGGAATCAGTGGAGAATTGATAGAGGCTCTTCCCTCTCTTAGGAAAAGCCTTTTTTGTAATGACTTTGGCACAAAGAGGGGGAATTAAAATCGAATCTGGTGATGAATAAAAGTGCCAGGCTTTGATAACGAGGAGGAACTGGAATATCCTGGAGATTTGATGGCTTTGAAAGAGTGAGAAATAGAGATGAGAGGAGATTAAATGTAGCAGCAGAGAGTGCCAGGCTGGGAAATTTAGGGACAAGGAGGAATTTGTGAGGGACACTTGGGAGTGTTTTTACTTGGAAAGCAGTGAGGAGAGGAAACTGGGGGTTAGTTTAGTGGTTGATTAAGGACAGTGAGGAGCCACCATGAACCTGTGAGTGAATGTGGCAGGTCAGAAGTTCTACTCCTGAGAGCAAAAACACTTTCTTATTAAGATAAACCCCTGAGTGAAAGGGGAGGAAATGCTGGACTCCAAACACACCAGGCTGGAGATCACTGCTGCAGGTTGGAGAGCCAGAGGTTGATTTTAACAGACAGAGTGTGTGATTGAAGGGCTTAGAAACAGGACTGGGGAGAAAATGAAACGGGGGTATTGAAGGCTTACAATTAAACTCATTGCCAAGCTGCGCTTGAGAGGAGAGAAACCAGCAAGGTCAGAGAGCTCGGGACCTGTCCCTCCTCCGGGACACCTGGAGGTTCAGAGTCTCTCTCCCAGAACTTCCACTGACACAGTTTCCCAAAGTCAAAAATAGCTTATTATTACCCCCAAAGCTCAAAACCAGACAGAAATGATAGATTCGGAATCACCAGCGCTAAATCACTCAGTGCCACAGCGGTAAGTATACTGAGGCTGGGAAAGGATTAATTAAGCTCCGTTAACGATTCCCTAATTAAGGTGAGTTTAACACCGGGCTTTAGGACCCGGTCGAGGGGGCGTGGCCTAACGCATGTCAATCACTTTGATTGACAGCACAGTGGGGGTGACCGGCAGGAGAGGGGGCGTGTCCTTGCCCTCAAGGCACCGGTTGATTGACAGGCGAGGGGGCGGGCCTTGTGGGGCGGGGCATGCACCTCCCCGCGCTCCCATTGGCCCGCGGCGCGGCCGGGCGGGCGCTGATTGGCGGGCGGGGGGCGCGTGGCGCTGTGATTGGCAGGCGGCGGCGGCGGGTGCGCGGCGGGCGCCGAGCGGGTTTGTTTGTGCGGGGCCGGGGGGCGGGGGGGGGACACCCCGACCGTGAGGGGAGCCCCGTGAGGGGACCCCGCGACGGGCCGGGAGGCACCGCGGGCCCCCCGCGCCCCGCCCGCAGCGCGCCCGCCCCGGGAAGAGGAGGAGGAGGCGGCGGCGGCGCGGCGGGGCCTGGGAATGTGGCGGCCGCGGCGGCTCTGAGCCCTCCCTCCCTCCCTCCTTCCCCGCCGCCATCGGCCCGGCCGCCATGGAGCCGCGGCGGTGACAGCGCCGACCCGCAGCGCCCGCCGCCTGCGGCGCCGCCGCCCGCAGACATGGGTGAGCGACCGGCAGGGAGGCCGCGGGGGAGCGGGGCCGCCTCACGGAGCGGGGGAGGAGGGGAGGGAAGGGAGGGGAGAGAAGGGGAGGGGAGGGGGCGATGCACCCTCGGCCATGGGTGGGGGGTTCGGGGGGGTCCCCGCGGCTCCGCTGCGGCCCGGCCCGGCCCGGGACCTGCCGCGGTGGAGGGGCCGGACGGGACCTACCGCGGCACCCGCAGCGCCGCCGGGAAATGGTGGTTTGTGGCTTTTTTTTCAAGGATTTGGTTAAAATGGTTAAAAAAAAAAAAATCGTGTGTTTGCGGGGAACACCGTGCCCCCCTCCGCCCCATCCACCCCGAGGTCGTGGCTGCTGCCCCGGGGCTTTGCTAAACTCGGCCCGCCCGGGCTCAGAGAGCTCCTGCAGCCCCCCTGAGTCAGGTCGGCTCTCCCTGGGACGGGAGTTGATGGGTTTCGGATTAATCGGGGCAGTTCTTGGTGTTAATTGCGGCTCGGGAGTCCATCAGAGCAGTGTTTTCTTTATGGAGCTTCCACACGTAAAAACAAGCAGAGGAGTTTGGAGAAAGTCTGGTGGGTTTTTGTTTGTTTGTTTGTTTGTTTGTTTTGGGTTTTTTTTCCAAGGGGAAAATGTTGCTGCGAGGAGTTGCTATGACTGAAATTGGTTGATTAATTCAAATTGTTTTGGACTTGGACTGTACGTCCTGTACAAAAAACTGCTTATGGAGGAGGGGATGTTTTCTAATTCCCTTTCCAGTCTAAAGAGAGGTCTCATGTGCTGGAATTAAATTCTTAATTGCTCTGAACCAGAACTTACTCATATCTGCATATGGAAGGGCAAGGGAGTTACTCCTGTTGTAAGTCTGGAGTTTGGTGGGTTACAACCTCAGTGTTTCTTCCCTACAACCAAGCTGAGTTTTCTGAGACTGTCCTTCGTTTAGTCCGTATGCATAACTAGTTCTTACACTTTGAGTTCATAAAGCATTGTAAATGTTGCTCGGAGCTAAGCTACAACAACTTCAGCCCCTCTGTACTCTGGTTTGATTTGGTAAATACAACAAATCTGTGCAGGTCCATCACTAGAATTCTCTGAGGTGCAGGATTATCTCTCTGTACCTCCCCTACAGAACCAAGGCAGGTGGTTCACGAGCTTAAAACTGTTGGGAAGGAAGGGGTTGGATTTCCATTTGCCAGTGTGTGTTTGTAAACACGCGAGTGCAGAATGAACAGGCCCAGCATCGTGTGTGCCATGGCACAGCTGCACACCCCTTCCCATGGGAAAAACCTGAGTTTATTAGGCAGCTGTGATCAGGGTGGGTGCTCTGAGCAGGCCCCACACTCCATCCCCATCCCGGCATTCCCTCGATCCCGCTCGGTTTTTCCTGCCTGTGTCACTTCCTTCCCTTGGCTCCCACAGCTCAGTGACACCCGGGGGGGGAGGGACAGAGCTGAGCCTGCAGGTCAGGACCAGCTCAAATCCCAAATCCCAGTCTTTTCCTTTGAACTTCTGGGGGAGAAGAGGGACCCTAAATACATCCCACATTTACCGTGTCTGTATTAATCTGTGATTTTTCATCTCGCTCTGCAAACCAGTCACTTGTGATTTCCTAAAAATCAGGCAGAGCAGCATTTTGGTGCCACTAAAACCACCCACAGCACAGGGCTCAAAATGAAACTTTCCAAGATTCTTGTCTAAAATTTCCTCGTTACCCCCTGGATCTGCCGGTGGCTCGACCCAACCAGCTTTGCTGTTGTGGGCGTAGATACCAGAGATTTATTCCCTTTTTTTCTCTTCTAAACTAATGTGGCATCATTATCACACTGAAGAAAACACCATCC
Organism: Empidonax traillii; assembly: GCF_003031625.1. NCBI lineage: Eukaryota > Metazoa > Chordata > Aves > Passeriformes > Tyrannidae > Empidonax > Empidonax traillii. The sequence continues at coordinate 591,682 of NW_020956025.1, forward strand.
TGGGTTAGAGGGGTTCCCAGACTTCCTGTTTTTACCCACTTTTTTTATTATTATTATTATTTTATTTTTTTATTCTTTTCGAAAGACTTTCCCTTTCTGACTCGCTCAGACCCGTGTCAGAAGCCAGTTGAAATAAACGCCTCGTGGGGAGGAACAGCTTTCCCTGGGAGCAGCAGTTCCCTTTTATCCATGTCAGAAAAATCCTGGAGCGGAGTTTTTAAAACATGAAAAGCATTTCCTGGACAACATCTTTCCCTCACAAAGCACAACTTGTGTTTCCCAGACCTGCTGGAGACCGGGCAAAACAGGGGTCTCTCAGTGCGCTCCCAAGGATTGCTTCGTTTTGGTTTGTAGCAACTTCTGCATTGTGTGATTAATGTGATGCTGCTCCGTGTGCTTTTCCAAGGATCTGTAGCAATCCTCTGTTTTGAGGGAAATAAAGGAGTATTCATGCTTCTCAGCATTAAATCCAGCACAGTGCTGTCCTAAACTGGAGATGATTTTTCTCCTGCACGGCCTCAGATCAGTATTTGATTTGATGTTTTTAAAAGATAAATACTCCGTCGTTTCCTATCTCATCAGCGCAGGGATGAATTATAGGATAGATGGTTTGGTACTAAAAGCTGCTAGAAAATGTATAATAAGATTCAAACTCACCTGAAGTTGTTCCATCACCTTTGACAGAACATTAACTGTTCCAGTTTTGTGGAGATAAGTCAGATTTCAGCTTTGGCACAGAGAAAAGTGAGTTTGCAGTGACCTTACAGGGCACTGCCTGGGGTTTATAGAATTCTAGAATATCCTGAGCCAGGAGGGACCCACAAGCATCACCCAGTCCAACCCCTGGCCCTGCACAGGACACCCCCACAATCCCACCCTGTGCCTGAGAGTGTTGTCCAAACACTCCTGAAGCTCTGCTGCTTCCAGGCGCTGCCCTCGGGAGTTCAATAGATTGTAAATTCAGCTCATAAATAAATTCTCCACCTACCAAGCTACAATCTGTATTAAGAGGCACAGAGCTGGTTGGATTCCTGTGCTCTGTGCCCAGTTCCTCACACAAATGAGTCTCACCCAGCCTGGAATTTGGGATCAAACACCTGTAGCCAACCATTGTGAGGGTTTATCCTGATTTTCCAGTGATGATCCTGTTTCGAGGCGAGCTCTTATTCCCAGACATATCCTTTGAGCTGATTCCTTGTCAGGAGCCCTCAGTTCCAAACTGCTTTCAGAGCTGGTTTTCTTCTTGCCCAAAGGAGTGCTGCCAACACAAGCTCTTCTTCCTCCTGCTGGGATCTGGCCAAACCCAAACTGCAGTGGAGTGGAAAACTTGTACCCCGGCTCTTCCCGGTGTGTTTTGGGTGGTGGGAACTCCAGGGATGTGCCAATCCATAGGTTGGATGTTTTGTTGTGCACAGTTACAGCCTTTGTCTGCCAGGTGACTCCAAGGCCGTGCTCAAATCAGAGAACACAAGTGAGTTGGAGACACTCCAGTGGGGTAAGAGGTTAAATGGGAAGTTGGAAACTGGTTTTTTTTTTTAAAAAAAGAAAAAGTTGTGCTTTCCCTACCTGGAACTTTAGCTTCATTCACAACTGTTTTTTCACGTTTTCCTCCCACAAGGGGTTACTCGGTGCTGAGATGGATCCCAGCAATTATTTCCTTTGGCCCATGTGCTCCTCCACAAGCAGCCTCTCAGTTTGGTTGTGTTATGACACTCCTCGCTTCTTTTCTGTGCAGTTGGAATGTCAAAGAGTGCTCTCCCTTCTCCACTGCCACAATGTGCTTATTGTCTCATTTGGCTTGTCTTGGACAGCAGAGATTTGATGGGGTTTGATTCTGATTTTTTAATTTTTTTTTTTTTTTACTTTCTCTGCTCTGCTTTGCTTTTTTTTTAATGACACTGACTTCTCCCTGGGACTTCTTTGGATGATTCTTCCTCACAAATAGGTATATTTTTTTCCCCCCATTTTTCCTTTTAGGAGCATTTGCTCCCTGGCTGCTCCACAGCAGCTGTGTGCTCATCCCACATCTGTCATCTTTAACATCTGCTTTGTTATTCAGACACTGATGAATTATGAAGCCAATCTGGGCATAAAACATCCCCTGGCTGCTTTGGAGGCATTTACCAACAAACACACGCCACGAAACTGCAGAAACAAATAGTCGCAGTGAGTGCCTTGCAAAGGGAAATGCAGATGCGACTCAGTCCATCATTTAATGTTCAGCAGCTGTTCCCAGGACAGCTCTTCCAAATGCAAACCATTACCCATCAAACCAGTGCCACGAGTCAGGAGCGAGCGAGTGGTGGATTGTTAAAAGTGACGTTTCAGTTGTTTACAAATCAGCTTCAAAAAATGGCTCTTTTCGAGTCAGACTCCTCAGAGTGATTGGACTTTGGGAGGAATTGTGAATTCCAAGCACTGCACACCTGACACGCTGTCATGAGTGGGGCTGTGATAACTGGTGGGGGCTCTCATCACCTCCAAAAATAAAAAAAAAACCAAACCAAAACAAACAGCTTTACATTCAAAACTGGTGGCCAAGTCCACCCAGACTCGTTTAGAAAGGGCAGGTTCTGCTGGGGGTGTTGAGAGCTGATCAAGTCCCTGGAAGTGAATCAGGAAGGATTTCCCTGGGTGTGTTTGCCAAGGAAACAACACTTTATCCCTACAAAACTCTTGCTGGGTGAGACACCAGCTGGGCAATCCAGGAACGTGGCAGGAGCAGAGTGAGGCATCTGATGCTGCTTTGTTGGGTTGTGGCAGTGCCTGGGGCAGAGTGGCCAGGACGGTCCCATTTTGGACAAAACTTCACGTGGCAACTTCTTCTACCTTTTCCAGTTTCAAAGAATTTGGGAAAGATTCTTTCCCGTGGCTTTTAGACCTTTTTGCACCATCCATCGCAGTTACTGAGCATTCCCCTCCTTTCATGTCTTTTTTTTTTTCCCCTCTAGATTTCATACAAAGTTCTCCAAAATAAATCCACTTCTCTCCTCAGAACTACCGGGCAGTGGGAGAGGACACATGAAATTGGTTAGATCAGGAATCTTCACTCCAGAAAGTAATTTTTAACCAGGAGTACACCCAAGAAAAAAATTGAATCTGCTCAGGTGGCGCTGTTTGCTGTGAAGCCTTTTAAACACAATTAGAGGGGCATTTTAGTCCTGCAAAGGTTTGTTGTTCTGTGAGCCTGCAGAAAACAGGCCACTTATTCCTGAAATTCTTGTGCCTGGCAGATGAACAGGAGGCCTTGAAATCCATCATGAAGGACCTGGTGGCTCTCCAGATGGGCAGACGTCACAGGCTGCCTGGATATGACACCATGAAGAACAAGGACACTGCTCACCCCAACAAACAGGTGATGGGGCCTTCCAGGGACCACCTGAAATGGGGAAAGGGGGAAAGAGGGGACTGAGGATCTGCCCCCTGGGCTGCTGACAGGATTAAATCCCTCATCCTGCTCAGGCTGGGGGGGGAAATTTTCATTTTCATATATGTATATTAAAATATAATATAGAATATATATTGTTAATGTATGTTAATAATATGTATTAATAGTGTATTTTCATAATATATTATAATTTTATAATGTATACTATTATATTAAAATATCTGTACTATTAAAATATATTAAATCTAAAATATATTTAAATCTATAATATATTATATATATAAATATATAAAATATATATTATATACTATATTAGACATAGTATATATTATCTATTATATAAAAATAATTTTCTAGTATAGTAGAAATCTAATTAATAATATTACTAAATAACTGTATAATGTAATGATACTAATTAACATTACAATCTAAATATATGCTAGAATAAGTACAATTTTATATAATATATAAATTATATTAAAATAGTGTATTTTGTATATTGATTTATCTATATAAAATTAAAGGCTATATATAATGATATATATGCAATAGTATGTATTTTTTTAATATTTATATATATATTTGATAATCTGCAGCATCTGAGTATCCTCCCTTCCCCCTGCATATGTTTGTGATGCTGTTTGGTCAGATCAACTAAAAAAAAATTTATCAAGCATAAAAATTTTCAAATTGCCATTTTTTTTGTTTATTTGTTTATTATTTTATTCCTTTCCAAGAAAAAACACAACGCCAGCAGCCCCCCCCTCCTGGGCAGCCCTGCAATAACCACCCAGTGTGCCTCTGCAGTGGAGGAAAAAAAAATTCCGGTGAGAAAACTTCCTTAATTTCCATATCCTGATGTCACAGGGGGGTGTCTGTCTTAGTGCCGTGCCAGGACAAGGAATGGCTTTAAATTCCCAGAGGGCAGGGATGGATGGATGGATGGGGTAATGGGGAGGAATTCCTGCCTGGGAGGGTGCCAGGTTGCCCAGGGAAGCTGTGGCTGCCCCTGGATCCCTGGAAGTTTTGTTTGTCTTCCTTATGCTTTGCCTGCTCGGAATCCGCTTGTTGAGCTGGATCTGGGATTTCCCACAATGGGCTGGACAAATCCATGGATGGAGGAGAACAAAATCCTCCCCAAAATCACATCTTAAATCAAAACCTGTGCCTGTGATTGATGATACAGAACTGGAGCTGAGCTGAGCTACTAAACTTGGATTGGCCTTTGTTACTCATCTCTTAGGAGAGTTTATATGACTTAAAATTAAAAATCGATGGGCTCCCTGCTTTCCAGAGGAACTGAAAGCACTGGAAAGCTTCACTCCTCGAGTTTCTGCAGTGTGAGCACTGAGATCACTTTGAACACCTTTTCTTAGTTCTTTAAAAAATAGACCTGAATGACCAGTGTCTGATCCCTTGTGGAAAAACCAGCAGGAGGTGAATGCCAAATTCCATCTCCCCCCTTCCCTTTCTTCCAAATTACAGCTTCTGAAGTGATTTGAGTTTGTTTAGGTACCAGCAAGTTAAAGAAAGGTCTCCAAAGAGCCCTGAAGATCTTTTCAGTGTGTTGTCTAATTTTAATTAATGAGAGCTGTGTTACTTGGCTGTTCCAGGATCTAAACCACATCTTGAGGTCAGAAATTTAACCTGAAAAATGACTTGGAATTCCCATTCCATCCAAACAGTCCTGTTCAGTTCCCTCAGACTGGGCTACTTAAAACAGTCTATCATTAAAAAGAAAAAAAAATAATAATCTAGAACCTTCTTTCCCTGAAATCCTGATAAAAAGGGATCATTCCTCCATCCAATATGTCTAAGAACAACTGTTTCATCAGGAATTTTTCCCTTCCTGCTCAATTCACATGAGTTTGTTTCATTTTGGAGTCATTCTAGAGTGAGTTCTTTCCCTTCCCACATCTAAAAAAAATGACCTTTTAAAGTTACCAGTCAATTACCCACCTGCAGGGGGTCGTTGCTGGCACTGGGAAGCTCCTTCTCCCTGATCCATTCCCTGCAGGAATTCCCAGCCCTTTGAACTGAATTCTTGACCACTGGGCCTGCCAGAAACTTCCTCCAGCTAAAAGAGCATTTCCTGGCCTCTTTTTTTTTTTTTTTTTTTTTTTTTTTTTTTTTTTTTTTTTTTTTTTTTTTTTTTTTTTTTTTTTTTTTCTTTTTGTTTTTTTGGAAGTTCCTAGATGTATGATTGCCTATTGTCTGAGGCTTTCACAAATGGCTTCATCTATTCCAACCGCAGAAATTGTGCAGCAGAAATTACGGAGCCTTATCAGAGCTTATTTATTTATTTATTTATTTATTTATTTATTTATTCCCTTTTTATTTTTTATCTTTCTGACCTAAATTGGGGTCTGAACTTCGATGTGCAGGGTTGAAAGTTGAGGATGCTGACTCTCCTGTGCCACAGAGCATCTTCTGAGCGTGCAGTGATTGCACAGGTTGTGTGGTCAGTGCTTTTAACCGTCCACATGCAGGTGAGGGGCTTGGGAAGGTGATGCAGAACCCCCTGGAGTCTCAGGGGCTGCATTTTTGCAAAAATTAGAGATTTAGAACATGCCTTATGAATGAAGAACAGCAAATAGGGATAAAGATGAAGAATAAGAAATATGTATAAGAATAAAAGGTAGGAATAAGAATAGAGGGTGTACACATTCCCTTTACCTCTCTTCTTTCCCATCTTTGCTTTGAGTGCTCAAAGAAAATTAACTTCAGTTGAGATGAATCAGCACTTAGGACTCGATTTCATATTTTTCCCATGCAGCGTTAAAGGTATTTTAATTTTCCTAAAGTGTCCTCTGTTTCAGTGACAGTTAACAAAAATTACAGCTTAGTTTTTACCCCTTTCCTTCCCTTTCTCTGAAAAATACACCAGCCACTTGTTCCCACAGTCTGCTTCAGCTTCCATGAAGAAACTTCAGATCATATTAAAATCCTCTTCTGATGCTTTTGAGTGGCAGTTTGGTTGTGAACTCACCTTTTGTTCCTTCTCCTGCAGAATGATGTCAGGATCAAGTTTGAGCACAACGGGGAGCGAAGGTAAGTTGGCCCTCACTGCTTTGATTCTTTGCTTAGAAGAGAATAGTTCAGTCAGCAGCAATTTAGGTGAAATATTTTTAGAGATCAGTGTGTCATAAAACACTGATTTATTTCCATAATCCCTATATGCAGGTGAACTGCAGCGATATTAAACTGCCCAGCCTGAAATAAATTCAGCCTGAAACTTCCTACACGTTCCCATTTGGTTTTATTTGACTCAAACCAAACGAAGCTGATCAAATCAGGGTCATTCTTTTCTAGTTTCTCACTTCCTGATGCCCTGTTGCTATCACTGTCCTGCTGGGATTGAGCAACAGATACAGAGCAAGGGAAGGTTTTTGTTTTTTTTTTTTTTGTTTCATTGATGTAAAAGTTTCTTTGTTATTTTGGTTTGGAGAGATGTTCTTTTACAAGAAAAAGGCAGAAACAGCATTGTTTGCTGTGGATTAAAATTGCCTGGATAATTAAAAGTAGGTCTCCTGAAGCCTCTTACTTGCCATAGCATGGAGAGGAACTCTCAGAACATTTTGGGATTTTTATTAGGAAAGCAGAAGCATTCTTTGTTGGCAGGGCAGGCAGTGGAGAGTAATTTGTGATCTGCCTCAAAACTTGAAGTGTTTCTTTCACCAAAACCCTACACTGTGAATTCCATCCCTAAAACAACCCTGACTTTTGGTGCCTGGGGAGAAATTTTGAAAACTCATCCTCACTGGGATCTGCTGCCTGCTTTGTCAGCCAGATCTTCTCAGCACCCTGGTGGGCCAGGGGTGTGTGTGGACAGAGCAGAGCACAGCGGGACACGTCACAGTTTGTGTCACCCCGTGCTGGGATGAGGGAACTCAGCACCAAAATCTGTCCCCACGAGCTTCTCATCTTGCCTGGGTGCATTTCAGGTGGCACCAAGAGTCGGGGGGGAGAAAGGTTTGGTGGTTTGGTTGTTTTTTTTTTCTGAAGTAGCATGAAAATGAAAAGGTTGATTGTGTGTGGGTCTAATTATGCAGTTCCCCTCAGCCCAGTTCCCCGCTCCCAGCACGGTGTGCAGTTACAGACGGGGAGCCTGCACCAGAATGTGAGTGTGTGTGTGCTTGGCTTCCCTGCAGCTGCCAGAGCTGACCACAAATATTTAAGGTGGTCAGGCAGGAATGGGCTCCTCCAACCCTGCAGGCCAGGATTTTGTGCTGGAGGAGTTTCTCAGTTAATAGGATTTGTGGCACCTGAGAACAGCTCCCGCTCTGGAATGCCCTGAGTGCAGAATGGGAGCCTTTGTGAGGCACTGAGGGCTGAATGACATTTGTGTGGTGCCAGGGGCGCTGTGATTTCATCGATGGGTTTCTTAGGGAATATGGAGAAAATGTTATTGTGGGCTGCTTTTTAACAAGCACAATTGTTTCCAAATAGCTGGATGGTGGAGGACTGGTAGCAAGATGAACTTTTCCTAGGAAGCCAATTAACACAAGGGCCATTAAAAACAACAGCTGCATCTCCTGAAAGGATACCAGGGCTGATGAAACAACCCAAACCATGCCATGATTTGATGGAAAACTGGAAAGCCAGTGTAGTGAGTCCATGATTCAGATGTTTGGAGGTGTCTGACCTGACACGGAGCTCAGGGCACAGACCACCTTTGGGAAAGAGGATTTTCTGCTGTTGCCTTCCCTCAGGAGTTCAGGACTAACTTTGCTGTGGGAATATTTATTGAAACTTTTAATATCAAACACATTTTGGAGATGATTAGGGAGCGAATTTTGAGTTCAGGTACTCGGATACTTAAATTTTTGTATTCTTTTGGCCTCTGCAGCTTTTAATTCAGCTCTCCCTGAGTGTGTTTTTTGAGTGGCTCTGCCCCCTGGTTCGATGGCAGTGTGTGGGATGTGTTTCTGATTTCAGCCAGGGATTCTCTGTCATTCCAGGATTATCCCGTTTGTCCGGCCCGTGCGCTACGAGGATGTGCAGCAGAAAGTGAAAACAGCCTTTGGGCAGCCCCTGGACCTCCACTACATGAACAACGAGGTACAGAGCTCCCAGGGCCTCAGGGTCACACCTCCCCCTCCCAAATTCTGTGCCTGTAAATTGAATTTCCAGTTCTTCCTTCAATGCAAAGCGCTGATAAAGCATCACCGTGCTGTGTGTGTTGTACCGACAGCAGCTCTTGCTCCCTGGCACTGGTGGTGGTTGGGAGACTCTCTTGGGGAAGTCCAAATGGTTATTTGAAGTATTTTATGGTTGAAAGCAACTCTTGCAGGCTGATAAATATCCAGGGAGGTCTTGTTGCCCGGGGAACAAGGGGAGTCCAAGAACAGAGGGGGTTTCGGGGGGACTGTCAGTGGTGAAATGAAGTGACACAGGGAACAGCATTTGTCTCTCAGGAACTTGGGTAGTCCATGTTAATAATCTGAAGTATTTTGGTGCCTTTCTCACCTGGGCACACTGGTTTTCCCTTTGTTTTTATTGTTGTGGCGTTGCCCTCCCGCTGTTTGGAACTGCATCCCTGATGAGGGAGATGCAGAACCCCATTCACCAGTGAGAGTGAGACAGAAGTGAGAGTTCTGCAGGGTTAATAACATTCCCATTTTGGGCTAAATAGAGGGTGTCTGAGCCTGATTTCTTACAAGTTTTAAATTCTAATTTGATTCCCTCTTGCAAAGTCGTCTTCTTTCTCTCTGAAACCAAATCTTCACTTGATCAGTAGGTCTGAATTCATAAGTGCTCTGAGACCTCGCTCTCATCAGGGCTGACAAGTCCCTGGCTTGTTCTTTGCAAACAGCAAATTCAGGTAGCAATTAATATTTTTGGGGGCTGGTGCTTTAGAGAAATTTGCACAGGGTCAGCCATTTCTGTGGCATGGGAGGAAAACCTCATTAGAAAGGGGACAGTGAGACAGTATTGGAATGAAAATTTGTGGGCATTCAGAGTCCTGGCTTATATTCTGATATTTTTCTGTAAGTTTATTTGTGGAAATAAACTTACTTTTTTCTGACTTTTCTAATGTTTTTTTTTTCCCTTTTCTTTATTTTGCAGCTCTCTATCCCTCTGAAAAACCAAGATGACCTGGATAAAGCTGTGGATCTCTTAGACAGAAGCTCTAATGTGAAAAGCCTTCGAATATTATTGCTGTCTCAGGACAGAAACCATGTAGGTACCAACCCCTGGGACTGCAGCAAAATGAAGGGGTTTTTTTATCCTTAAATCTCTGAAATACAGTGACAGTAACAGGGATCAGTAAAATCACTCTTTAGCCCTTCTTCCTTTTAGCATGGGGACAACTCCCAGGGATTTTTCAGCAGCCTAATTCCATGAAATTCAGCCTTACTCAGTGGAAACCAAGTTGCCTTTGGCTGATAATGGTGTATTCATACCCAATTTTTGGGGTTTGATTGTCCTGGTTCACTCTCCTGTTCACAGGTGGCTGTGGCAGTGAGTGGCAATGTAGTTTGCTTTTTTTTTTTTTTTTCAGCAGAAAAGATGACGTCACGAGAAGTAAATCTTTAAACCAGGCTCCCAAAGATGCCCATTTTGGACAGTGAATTTATCTGCAAGCTGAGGAGTGCAAAAAGAGCCTGAATTTTCCCTTATTCCTGATCTGGGACTGTTCCCTCATCTAATATCTCTCTTGGTTTTTTTCCTTTTTCAGAATTAAGGTCACACAGCTTTTCAAGCCAAAAAAACCTTGATAGCTCAGCTATTTGATTTGCAAATGAACCAAAATCTCTGAAGAGTGTGACACAAAAAGCTGCTCTGTTGGGAACAGCTTGTGGATCTCAGATGTTCATCCCTATTCAGCTTCTGCAGGCTGGGAGCAGCTCAGACTTGAGAAATAATCACACCTAGAATTCTTGGAACTGTCAGGGAGGACTTAAATACACTTCTTGCTAGTTTTTTAATTTTGATAATCCGTGTTCATGGAAATGCAGGGGCCTTCAGGAGTGTCAACAACCCTTTCCCAAAGGACTGGGAAGGTGTAGGAGGGGATGATGCTGTTCCTTGTCCTGAGCATTTCTCACTGCCTGTTGTGAAGGACAATACTTGGCAAGAAGGCCTTTGATGTGAGCTGGTGGAGCCAGCCTTGGTTCTGTGCTGTCAGGAAACAACCTGAAAGGAAAGGTGACCTCAGCTTTTGGTGTCACACAGTCCAACAACCCCGTTTCCCAGCCTTCTGTCAGGCCACAAAACCAGGTGTTAAATGATAACCCCCTACCTTTGTACCCCTCATCCCACAGCAGCCGCTCCTGGGGTTGTTGCCCTTTTAATTAACCCTTCTAATGAGCTGGGTTTTTTCCTCTTTTGCTCAAAGCACAAACAAACAGCAAAGCCTTCAGTGAGTGCCACTGTTTCCACCTCCCCCTCTCCTCCAGCTTCCTCTGCAGCTCAGGGTGGCCTGACAGGAGAGCCCACGAGGCTGGGGGAGGTTTCTTGGCTGCATGATCTCATCCCACTGAAGGGCAGGGGGAAGCATTATTTTTCCTGAAGTACAGGATGCAGATTTTTTTTGTTTTGGTTGTGCTCTCTTTTCTTCTTCTTCTGGGGATGGAAAGGTAATGCCCTGACTTTGGCACAAACGTGGCCAGAAGGCAGATTAACTTTACAGCAGTAGCTGTGTCACTTGTACCAAGTGAACAGTGTTCAGATTCATTTTCTTGTGCCTCTTTCCGTGGCTCATTTGTGCTTTCTTTCTTTTTTTCATCAAGCAGCTCACTCCTGTTTGTCAGTCCTTTCCTCCTGTTTGGAATGCAACATCTGAAGCCAGACTGTCCACATCAGCACCCTTTATTCAGCTCCCATGAACCTTTTCATGGTGGAGTTGATGTGATTTAAATCCCTTTACTCCATGCAAGTGGATGTGCTTATTAAATGAGCAGCTCTTCAATACTTTTAATTTTGGGTTGTGTGGCCTCACACCTTGTTTGACCAAGTCAAGACGTTGAAATCATTTTCACGGGCCAGAATTAATTTCCTCAGGGTGTTTCTTGGTTCTGTTCATCTCAGTTAAAGAAGTTGAGATGAATTCTGGAACTCAAGAGGAAGGGAATATTATCATATCCTCTTGTAAAACTCGGTGTGTTGGGTCAAGATTAAAATTGAAAGTGTCTCCAGGTATTGACACAGGATCTCGTTGGCTGGGGGAGGTTTGATGTGTCTCATTCCTCTTCCTGCTTTGAATGAGGTGAAGGCACTGTGGAAAAGTGATCATTAATTAGATAATATCTAGGCAATTTCATGGAAGGATGAATAAATTCATCTTGGCCTCTCCAAACTCTTGGTGCTCTTAAATCTGCAGAATTTAATATCACTTAGATGGCCTGAATCGTGAGGGTTGTGGGGAGTTAGGTTGATTCTGGAAGAGTGCAGGATTCAGAATTTATCTCTGCTGGTGAGGATGGCTTGCTCCTAAACATGATGATGCTTTTGGCTGTTTGAGCTCCTCAGCCTCATTTGATTTTATTCTCTTCCTTTTCCCCAACAGACCAGTTCTTCACCCCACTCTGGACTGCCCAAACAAGTCAGGATTAAAACCTCCCAGTCTGTGGGGGATGTGAGCACACCCTACCAGCAGCCAGAACCCAGAAGCAGGCATCTGTCTGTCAGTGAGTATTTGTGCCACCTCTGCACGGTTTTCTTTGGTGAAATGTGTCATTTTGGGCGCTGATGTTTATGGGATGGCATTTGTGAGGGCCAGGAGAAATCAAAAGGTCATTCCAGGACAGGGCAGTTGGTTTGCAAGAGCTCTTCATGTGTTTACAGTAAAATGTTTCAATTCCTTACTGAGCTGTTGAACAGCTGAGGAGCTGCTAAAGGGGGTGTCCCAAAGCCAGATCCATTGTGGTTAGAAATTTGGAAAGCTGGTGTGAGTCCATGAAGGTTTTTATTTACCTTGGCAATTTCAGTTCATGAAACCTAGATATGATTTTTTTCTTTTTTAATTTTGGGCTTTGGAATCTCTCCTGACTCCTGTAATCAAGCAGGAATCAAGGAATTACTCCTGCATATCCAACCAGTGTCTCCTACATAACTGAGCAGCACTACTCAAACCTGTGCTTGAGGGATGCTCAAAAATATAGCTTATTATATCAAAAACCAAAACATCTGAAGCAGCTTCAAAGGTACGTGGGCCCAAAACCAAAAGAAATCTGTGATTTAGGATATAACTCCTTGGTGTGAAGATCAGTGAGCAGTGAAAGCAGGAGGAAGGTGAGAGAACATGAAGGTGATGTTCTTTGTAAATTGCTGCTGCTTTACAAGTGAGAAAAGGTAAATTTTGCTGGGAAGAGAAGCAGAGGATGAGGTTTTTTTTGGGGGGCTGCCCCTGTCCTGTCAGGAATCTGCTGTTCCCCTTTTGCAGAGTTTGCTTTTCTGAAGCAGCAAACAAACAAAGAAGTGCTGAGTGAAGGACGTGACTGAAACGGGGACAAAAAGAGTTTTTCCCATCCTTCCTGGTTTGAAGTGAACGTGCCTAAAAAAAGAGCAGCATTCCTGGGTCCTGTGAGGAAGGCAGTGCTGTCCACGCACGTCTGAACACCACGGTTCTTTTTGCACAGGCAATTTCAGTGCCAAAAATATTTTATTTAATACATCTATTTCTCCTTTATTGGCACCCTGAGGTATCCAGATAATGGTGCCAAAGCCAATAGACTGCAGTGAGTGTCTGTCATGGGTAAACTGTGTAGTAACAAGAGGCCCCTTCTGTGTCCCAGTTGTGCAGACTCTTTCCTCTCATCCCAGCTGGTGGATGCTCTCTGTCATTCATCACTCAAGAAAACATCAGTTTTGTTTTCTGAAGGTCTCAAAGAACCAGCCTGCACCTTCTGGAGAGTTCCAGTTCTGTCAGAGGTCTGCTGGTGATTTGGCAACAGCTCAGTCTTGCGTCGATTTCTTCTTCCTCCTCTTTCCCATCTTTGATTTGGGAGAGGA
>NW_020956025.1:605146-616127 GCF_003031625.1 Empidonax traillii
GAAGAAAACCAACAACAAAAAAAAAAAAGTTGCTAAGCATTCTGGCAGCACTTGTGTTTTTTCCACTCACTTCCTTTGATATCCATGGATTTAGTGCCGACTTCCTTTTCCTGCCCAGGGCTGGGGGCCTTTCCACAAGAGCGGCTGGGCCGGTGCCAGCGGGGCCTGGGCTCGTTCGGGGCCAGCCCTGGATTGTGGCGGAAGGAGTGAAAGTGCTCCCGGCTTTATCTCCACACCACTGCAGGAGGCCTGTGGAGCTGCTTGGAAAACTGGGGGGCAGCTCTTGAACTGCAGGTTGTGGTCTCAGGCATGGTGATCTCCGAGCTCTTCTCCAACCTTAATGGTTCCACAACTCTGTAAATCCCTTTTTTCCACGTGGTTCAACCCCCCCCCGTGTCGTGCCAGCACTGTTGTTCTTTGTGCAGTCCTCCCAAAGGTGTGTGCTCTGCTTTTCAGCCCTCTAAAAGAACGTGTTCTCCGCTTTCCAGATCTCTCCTGCCTTCCCCCTTTATTACAGCAACTTCAGTAGAAAATATTTTCCTTGGGAGGATTATCTGCTGATCTTTACCCATCTTTCCCAGCACCTGAGTACACACAGTTAATTAAAGGCAGAGCTGTAAAAAAAGGCACAGCTTGAGAGCTGATCCTCAGCTGCTGTCCCTGACTTCATGGGTGACCTCGAGTAGATTGGCTGGACCACAGCAGTTCTAGGAGCTCACAGTGGGAGCTGCAGGTGGAGAAGTCACAGCAAAAAGGGGGTTTTGTTTCTTCCCGTGTCTAAAGTTTCATCCTCTTTGAGATCTGCAAGGAAAAAGTAAACCCTGGGGCTGAAGTTTCTCTCAGTAGGCAGCACAACAGAAATGCTTTAGGTAGTGCTATTAATAGATGATTAAACTGTTTTCCTCATCCTTTGGCCCCTAAACATACTCTGTCCATCCAGTTACCCAATTAACAGGAATTGCAGAGTTGACCTCCACGTGGTTTCGCCCAAACCGACCGCACACTTTGATTTTTCTCGCAGTAAACCAGAAATTTTGGGGTTATTTCCAAAGGTAACAGCGCTCCCACCTGCCACTGAAATTGCTCAGCTGATGCTGACTAGCAGGAGCGTGCTGTCACTCAGCAGAAATTATCCTGACTGATGCAAACTTAGAACAAAGACAGAAAGGTTGGTTGCCCTGGCAAGTGCTTTGTTTAGTGGAGATTGGCAATGAAGTTCACGCTCAAAAGCCAGGGATTCCTGGAATCCTCTGCCTTCCCTGAGCTACTGAAGTCACGCTCAGAAAGTGGAGCAGAAGAGGTTAGGAACTTCACCAGTAATCATGTAGTGTCTGAACTGTCAGTAGAGGTGCTCATCTAACCAGTTTGTTTTTGATGTGACCCCTCCTGGTTCCACATCTGTCCAGGCTCTCAGGATCGCTCCAGACCTACCGTGGTCATGGAGTTGGAGACCTGCTGTTAGAGGAGATACTCAGATTCTGTGTGTGTGCACGTGCAGTCTCATTCCAGCAGTGTGAATCTTAAGGAATCTCCTTCCCCCAGGCTCCCAGAACACGGGCAGGAGTTCCCCCCCTCCGGGCTACGTTCCCGAGAGGCAGCAGCGAATCGCTCGCCAGGGCTCCTACACCAGCATCAACAGCGAGGGGGAGTTCATCCCAGAGACCAACGAGCAGTGTGTGAGTATGAGCATGAGTTGAGGGGGGGAAAAAAGCAAGTCTAGCTTGTTAAGCTGGGATCGAGGCCCTCTTTTTCACTCCCCGATATTCACCAGCATCTGCGCGTTGTAACAAATTGCCCTGAGAGTTGTGGCTGCCCCGTCCCTGGAAGTGTTCAAATCCACCTTGGATGGAGCTCTGAGCAACCTGCACTAGTGGAAGGTGTCCTTGCCCATGGCAGGGGGTGGAAGTGGATGATCCCCGAGGTCCTTTCCAACCCAAACCAATCGGGGATTCTGCTTTGTGCGTTTAAACTGCCTCAGATTGCAGCTGTGTAAATCCAGAGCCTTGGGGTTGCCAGCAGCAGTTGCTGTGTGTGCTGGGCATTGCCTCTCCACTGACTGAGCAGTTCTGGGGCTGTCACACATGTGTGCTCAGGTTTCCTATTGCCAGCTTTGTGTGACCCTCTTGCTTTTGAAACTCTGCTCTCCATTCACAAAAGTAGGAAGTGAGGCCAAAGGGCGACTCGCAGGTGGAGGCAGCGATGCAGCAGCACAGGCTGTTCCTGGAGGCACTTGGGATCAAAATGCAGCACAAGGCTGACCTAAACTTCCATTTGTCACAGCAGAGTCCTTCCAACACCTAAAGCAGTGTCTCAGATTTGATATGAACTCAATTTCCATTGGGAGATAAGAGAAAAATGTGCATTTAAAAGGGCTTAGACTCCCCTCTTCAGCTGGACTTCCTCCAGACAAGCAGTAGTGGGCTCCTCTTGCTCTTTCACTGGACTGCACTGATGTTGTCTTGTGATTTCCTCTGTCTTGCAGATGCTGGACCCTCTAAGCAGTGCTGAGAACTCGGTGTCAGGAAGCTGCCAGTCCTTGGACAGGTCAGCAGACAGGTACAAATGTACAGACTGGTAGGGGATGTGTGTGCTCAGATTAAAAATGCCAGTTGTACTCAGGCAAAAGTCTTGTTTTCCATCTCATAAATTTTCTTGGAGAAAATAAGAACTTATTTCCTACCTACATCCCAATATATTTTGTAAAGAGAATTAAGTCTGTCTTAAGGCTGTTTTATTTTCTGGCAAAACCACAGACCAACAAAACTGGTGCTTCAGTGGCTTTCTGTGTTAAATACAGAGTTCTAAAGTGAGCAGTCTGTGTGGAGCCAACACTCTGAGAACATCTGGCTGCAGGGGGTTTAAATCTCTTTTAGACAAGGCTTTAGTGGTTCACTTAAAAAATAAAGTGACAAAAAAATACCCCAAATAGATCATCGCACTAGATTGCTATGTCCTGCAAGGTACAAAGTTAATTCCAGAGGTAAATAAGGGAGATGATGAAGAGTTTGTCACACTCTGACGCTCGGGGTCTTTTTCTTCCCTTTCTGTGCTGTTGGTGTGGCTTGATGGGCAACCAGAGGTTCTGTTAACTTGAATAGCAAAGGTGGCTTCCCAGCACCTGTAACACTGGGCTTCAGCATGTTTTTAGGATTCCTCCAAGCTAATTCCTGCAGGTAATGTGTGCTTTAATGCCAGACTAACTCTTGCCTTCTTTCTTTACCAGTCCCTCTTTTCGGAAGTCCCGGATGTCGAGGGCCCAAAGCTTTCCCGATAACAGGCAGGAGTTCTCAGGTACGTCCCTGCTGGAAGGGTTGCTCTGAAAAGCCATAGAGTTGTTTGTTACCTCTTCCTAAAACCCTGCTGCTACAGGAAAGTGTTGTCATGGGAGGGTAAACTTACCTTGCGTCTTTTTGCCTCTCCCTGCAGACCGGGAGAATCAGATCTACGACAAGGCAGGGAAAGGTGGGACTTACCCCCGGCGCTACAACGTCTCCATGCAGCACAAGGACTACAACGACGGTGAGTTCTTGTTCTCAGACCTCCCATTCCAGGCTGGAAATACAAGGTGAGGCAATGACAGCCTGTAATTCCCAGCTGAAGAACCTGGAAGAGCCCTGGGCCTTGCAGTGAGTGCTGGAGTTGATGGTGCTGTGCGTGGTGCCTCATTTTCATGGAGACACTCTCTGGTTGTTTGTAATTCTTGGTTTACTTTGTAATTCTCTGTTGACTTTGTGCTTTCTGGGAGTATCCAGGCTGGGCTGGGGCAGTGGATAGAGTTGTTTCCTTGACCATATATAACAGGTTCCTACCTCAGGGATTCATTCTGCTTTGCTAATTCACAACCCAGACTTGTTTCTGGGTCTTTTAAATATAGCAGGCACCTAAAGAATTAAATCTCTGCTCCTCAGATGGCTTTATGCAAATTACCCTCTCAAAATTTCATGAGGTGTGCAAGTCCCCATAATCTCTGTTTACGGCTTTTATCTCCAAATCCGGGCACGTTGTCTAGAAAGTCATTCTGGGAGTCGTCATTAACCATCCTCAGAGCTCGTGTGGTTGCCTGTAAACCCCATTTGTGCTTTGGGAGGCAAGTTCACATCTTGCACCCCAGCACTGAGGGCATCACAAATGATCCAGAGCCGAACTGAACTCAGGCAGCGTCGAGCCCGAACTGTTCCATTTTTGCTTCTCACGGGTTTTTAATCCCTTCTCCTTGCTCTCCAACCCCCAACCACTTGCAAGCAAATAAGACACTTTTTTTTCCCCCCTCAGGCCGGAGGACGTTTCCCAGGATACGACGTCACCAGGGGAATCTGTTCACCTTGGTCCCTTCCAGCCGCTCCCTGAGCACCAACGGGGAGAACCTGGGCCTGGCCCTGCAGTACCTGGACCCGCGGGGCCGCCTGCGCAGCGCCGACAGCGAGAACGCCCTGGGGGTGCAGGAGAGGAACATCCCCACCAAATGTGAGCGCTCCCTGACCGCCCCCCAGCCAGCTCCAGACCCTGCAGATGACCGTGGTTTGGTTTTAACAAGCTGTTAAGAGCCCCACATCGTTACGTGGCTGCGGTTTTGAGGCCAATTTGTCTCACCTGCAAGACGCGTCTTCTTTTTTTTCTCTGTTTTTTGCCTCCACTGGGAGCTGGTTTTTGCTTTAGAAAGCCTCAGAAATTCAGCTCAGAAGTAAAAAAAACCCTAAATTCAATCTTTTGAGATTTAGTCTCAAAAAACCCCACAGTCAATCAATTCTGGCTCTTAAAACAGCCAGACAGGCTTGTTTATTTTCTTGATACATTAACATTTGTAGTCAGGCTTGTGGGTTACACTTACTTTACTAGTTGAGGGCCTTCACTTGCTCTTTAGTAGAAAGATTTACTTCTGTTTTAATAGCATCCCCGAGTTGGTTTTTTTGGACAAATTTCTATTGTAAAAAAAAAAAAAGAAATGGGACATAAGTCATTACTAATGAACTTCAGATACCCCATCCAATAATTTAGAGATCAAAATGAGGAGTGAGCTTGCAACGCTGAAATACCGACTGGCAGGAAATCTGATTAAATTAGACGCGGCAAAGCCAATCTCTCAGCTCTTCTGTATTTTCACACTGTCCAGATGGCTGGTTCCTGTCTCTGTTTTTTAGAGTTTCTGGTGAGATACAACAGAATTGGATGCTTTGCCCTGCAGGAGACTTGGGGGTGTGGCTCTCAAAGTCGGAGCTGAAGCACCGGTTTTTGAGTGATGTGCTTTGGGGATTTGGGGCAGTCTGGAAAACTGGCCTCAGGTATTGATCTCTGGGGTCAGGAGACTGCTGCCCCTGGAATGTGAGGAGTCCTAATTCCCTGTGGATGTAACCTCCTGCTGGGGTGTTGGAGGTGGCTGCTTTAGCTGGGTCTAGTGTGTATTTTTATTGGAATAAAAAGGTGCACAGACTGTGCTAACCTTACAGCCCCAGCTTTATCGCTGTCTAGTAGGGAATTATGACTTGGAATTTTTCTGCTGTAGAGGGAGCTTTGCAGTGAAATCCTCCCCCCAGGAGAAGGAACCTCGAGCCGCCTTGGCAAAGACCTCAGAAGTTGTCCCAGTAAAGCCATTCCCGGCTGGGTGGGATTGATTTAGCAAGGCTGATCCAGCAGTTGGAAGATGCTCTTTAAGTGCTGCACCACCTCTTAAAGTAGTGGGTTAGTAGAATCCACCTGGTGTTCTCTTTTAGCTCCAAGTGCTCCCATAAACTGGCGCCGGGGGAAGCTGCTGGGCCAGGGCGCCTTCGGCCGCGTGTATTTGTGCTACGACGTGGACACGGGCAGGGAACTCGCAGCCAAGCAGGTCCAGTTCGATCCAGAGAGCCCTGAAACGAGCAAGGTAACGCTCCTCTCTGCCCCTAAAATCCTGCAAAATGCCCTTATCTGTTTGTCCTTAAAAGCTGGAGTTCTTCTTTTAGTTCCTGCCGGGGTTTCGAGTCGCGTGGAGAGGAATGGGAGCCATTTAAAAAAGTTATTTTTTTGGTGTTTTTAACTTCAGCCTGAAACTAAAATCCATTTTCTGCCTTCATTTTTTGGCTCTCCCTTCTCAGCTTTTTTGGTTTGTTGCCAGGTTACTTGAGGAATACTATACTGCCCTGTGTTCCTGGTTAGACATGGATGTGAATGAAACTAAACCCAGAAAGAGTAGGAGTTGTGTTTTTTTTTTTCTTTTTTTGAGCAAAAAAAGCTGCTTGCACTTGCAAAACCCATTTCTGGGTCTGTATGCTATACCCTGTATCCTGTGTGTGAATTATCGGTTTTCACTTCTGAATTCTCCCTGTCCTTAGAACAAATTGAGCTGTGGTGTGTAAATTAATCAAGAGGAGGGATGTGACAACCCATTAGAAAAAAGTGGAGATGGGAAAGGGCACCTTGATGTTACGGGATAGCTGGAATGGCTGTTGGGTTCTTGCTTGTGTTTTAACAATGTACCGGTTTCCCACTATTGAACAAATTCACTTTGAGCTGGAATAAGTGATCCAGGAAGATTCAGCAAGAACTTGAGACTTTTCCTGGGCAACAAACATCTGTGATTCCATCTGAAATTGCTGTGTGAGAAGTGAGGTTCTAGCTGTGTTGTGGGTGGAGAAAATCAAGGCAAGGAACAAAGTTTTTCTGGTGCTGTATCCATCTATGATACTGCTTTTGTTCTCCACCTGTCCTTACCTGCTGATGCTACAGCGAGGATTGATGTGAACCACTGGCATTGTTTGCCTTTTCCAATGCCATGGATCAGACTTTTCAGGGCAGTAGTAGTTTCACCCTGCCAGTGGCATGAGGAATTTATTAGGATGGACTATTTCCTGGGGCTGCAACCTTATTTTCTCCTGCAACATCCACAGGAAGTGAGTGCCCTGGAGTGTGAAATTCAGCTGCTGAAGAACCTCCAGCACGAGCGCATCGTCCAGTATTACGGCTGCTTACGGGACAGGGCAGAGAAGACCTTGACCATCTTCATGGAGTACATGCCAGGGGTAAGAGCTGGCACAAACAGCACACTCGTGGATCACAGAGGGAGATTGGTGGGTTTGCTAGTTGGTTTATTAGTTGCTGTGGTCACCCTGACTGTGTCATCCACCTTAAACCCTCTCAGGGCTGCCCCTTCTCATCCTGGGTTGTAATGCCACCACTTTAATTTTATTTATGCCCAAGCAACCTCTTTGGGTTTTTTTTTTTCCCCCTTCAGTGTCTTGTACTTGAAATACATTCTCTTTATTAGTCACTAAAGCCAGTTCTTTTGTTCAGTCTAAATTTGTCCTACCAAAGTACTTCAGAGGACTTGGGCCAGCTTGTAAATCATAATAACTGAATTACAGTCGTGGTCCAGCAAATGAGGCTAAAACTTACCCTTGCAAAAAGGGAGACTTTTTTATCTGAGTCAGTCTGCTGAACTGTTTTATTCCTTGTCTTCACAACCAGCATGGAGGAGGCAGACAGAACCTCCTTGAGCTATTTTTGCCATTAAAACCTGTCCTTGCCGTTCTCTAAAAGGGCTTTAGAAGAGGCCAGAACTCATTCCTGGGCTGGTTGGGTGTATAACGCACTCCTGGCTCGTGGGAATTGAATGGAGGCTGCAAAGATCAGTGGTTCTGTCATTTCTTTGCCAACGTTTTCTGTTTTCTTTCGGTGCAGGGGTCGGTGAAGGACCAGCTGAAGGCGTACGGAGCCCTCACGGAAAACGTCACCCGCAAATACACTCGGCAGATCCTCGAGGGGGTCTCCTACCTTCACAGCAACATGATTGTGCACAGGGACATAAAGGGTGAGATCAGCTGCTGATTGAGATGTGCCACGTGCTAAAGAATTTCTGTAAAGAGACCAAGGGTCTCCAATCTTCCACGTAGAGCCTCTGATTAGTTCTTCATCTTCCTCTTCCCAGTATAACCCCATGGAGCCAGCCAGTCTCCTTAGGAGTGACTGTCAGACACCACACAGACTTTCCTGTGCCCTAGAGAGACCCTTGTTCCTGCCTGTAAATCTTCATTGCATCCCTTCTAAGGAGAAACGAGCTGCTGGTTCTTGAGTAACACCTTGTGTGCTGCTCACGTGGGGCTCTTTGCCAAATTATCTCCTGCCTGGGTGGGTTATTCACTGGTTTGCACCCACCTTAAGCCAGCTTGTTACCTTTCCTTCAGGGATGAATGGACAGTGGGCAAGTGAAGTGATGAAACTCTCCCAGCACAAGTGCTGATTTGAGAGCAGGGGGGTGTTTCATGTAGGCACACACCAGATAATGCCAACATGGGGTTCTTGATCTCGTAGTAGCTTTGAAAGGAAGAATTGGTTTTGGTGTCTAAACCTCAGTTTGTGTCCACATACAAACCTAAGCTCTTAAGTTTTCTTTTTTCCCTGGTGCTTCATGTCCAGGACCTCTGACCAAGTAAAGTGAAGATTGACTTGTTTACTGTAGGAGTTCAAAGTGGTTTAATTGGCTACATCTGTTACCCAGCTGACCAGAGAGCAGTGCTTGCACTCACCAGAGCAGCATCCCAATAAAATCCTTCTCTCCACAGCTCAGTTCTCTCTCAGCCTGTGGCCTGGGGGCCCTGCAAGGCTGCCTGAGCTGTTTACAGGCACTGTAACAATGCTGGTGCTGACTCAGCTTTCATTTCCCTCCCCCCTTTCACTTCCTTGTGTTTTTCCCTGAAGTTTTTTTTCCCTGAAGTTTTTTTCCCATTTACAACCATTAGCAATTGGCTTGTCTTACAGCCTGAATTAAAGAATTAATTTAAAGAATTCAGCAGGTCACCTGAGGCTTAACAGGGAAGGAGCCATCCCATGAGCCAGGGGTGTCTCGGGTCCGATATCGGCTCTGGATCTGCGGATCCAACAGCTTGGATCGCGTGGAAACAGCTGCTCTTTGGATTTGTTTCTGTGCAGGAGCCAATATTCTCCGGGACTCTGCTGGGAATGTGAAGCTGGGGGACTTTGGGGCCAGCAAACGGCTGCAGACAATCTGCATGTCTGGGACAGGCATCCGCTCCGTCACCGGCACCCCGTACTGGATGAGCCCGGAGGTGATCAGCGGGGAAGGCTACGGCAGGAAAGCGGACGTTTGGTGAGCCTTGAGCTTTCTGCCCCTCTGGCTGATCACTTTATCCAGAGCCAGGTGATTTCTGCCATCCCTAAATCCAGTCTCGCTCTCTTGGCTGGATCAGAAGTGGAAGGCGAAGTGAAGTTGTTGGTTTGAACTCGAGGCTGTGCTTTGTGGTGCCAGCACCCAGCTACTCCTTTAGCTTTTCAGGAACAGCTTCCACTCACTCCTTCCCTGAACTGACAGCTGGTTTTTTTGCTCTCTGACTGGTGCAGCGTTGTCATCCTTCTTATGCTTTCAGGTTGGATTCTTGAGGTGTCTTGTGCAGGGCCAAGAGTTGGGTTGATGATCTTTGTAGGTCCCTTCCAATGTAGGAGATTCTGGGATATCCCTTAGAAGAGCAACTGAAGGTTGTTTAGGGAGAGCCCATTCATTTAGTTCTAAAATAAGTTATGCTTAAAAAGTACTGGAAATTAATAGAACTTGAGCTTAAAAGGAAAGATGCCCAAACCTGCAATAACACAAAAGATCCAGGTCAGCTCAGGGATGATCTGCATGAATGGAAACTGTGGCTGTGCTATTATTGGCACAGCCAAGAAACAGCCTCTATCGAAAGAGCAAAATGGTCCTGTGCCAAAATGTTGGGTTTGGAGGCCTTAAAAAGGTGAGATTCGAAAACTAAACTGAGCAACAGCGACAAAAGGTCTGTTTGTGCCTCCACAGTAAAGCAAGGCCTGTTTCCCTGAACAAGCAGGGAGTGGAAATGCAGCTGAAATGTCTCGTGTGGAAAGAGTTAAGCTCTGCACAGACTCCCCCCAGTTGGGATGCTTGGGGAGAGATTGGAGCACGTGCCCTTCCCCCTGGGCTGATGCAGTTGTGGATTTCCTCTTGCTGCTGACATTGGTCCGTTCCCATCAAAGAGTCGCTGCCGTTGGCCGGGCTCCAGTTCCTACAATCCCAACCATTATTTCGGGGGGGCAGAATTTTCCAGCTCAGTCGGTCCCAGGGTGGATGTGGATGGCTGAGGGGGCTCAGAAACGTAACAGATCCATCCACCTGGCTCTGAGCCACCGCTGCAAGGCCCCTCTCCAGTTTTCCTAAACAGCAGAATATGTGAGCTATTTGTTATTGCTGGAGTGACTTGACATGAAAAACATTCCTGCTGTTTGCTGAATGTCTTCAAGAAACCGGATCTGCTTAAACGGTATAAATCAGTCTAAACAAAAATATAGCCCTGCTTGCTTTTTGAGCAAACCCCCCCCAGCACTTCAGCACACATGGTTTGCATTTGCTGTACTCTCTCCTCCAGTGAGTCTGAAATGGCTGGAAAACGGCGTAAAATTTTCACGTTGGGTTTTTGAAACCTTTCTTGTCGAGAAATCGGTTCTTGCATATTCACTGGATTTAATTCCTTCCCTTCCTTGCCTTGGCAGTTGAGGCGCGTCTGCCTCTGAAAATTGTCTTTTCCTTGTTTTTCACCTCAAAATAGAGGGTTTAGTTTAAAGGTAGAGGAGGCAGTTTTGCCTTTTGAATGGGAAGATGTGATAAAAACACAGCACTGGATATTAAAAGTTCCCTGACTGCTGTTGCTTAATCCACGGCCTGGAGGAAGCAATTAATCCTTTTGGAATAAAACCCAACCACTGCAGTGCTGCAGAACCATCTTCCCTGGGAAGGTATTGGTGTCACGTTTGCCTCAGAAAGGTGGCTCAGCCATGTCCCCAGAATGGTGTTCTTGCCTTGAAGGAGCCTGCAGAGCCCCATTAACTTTACAGGGAATTTTTCTTTTAAGGTAATGATGCATCTGTCCCACTGGGATTTGACTTACAGCCTTCCCACTTTGGAGCTGTTACAGCTTTAATTGTTTTTTGACTGATGCTTGGTTTCTTGTGGAGGTATTATTAGGATGGGTTTTTTTTTTTTTCCCCC
>NW_020956025.1:616503-619695 GCF_003031625.1 Empidonax traillii
CCCAGAATGGTGTTCTTGCCTTGAAGGAGCCTGCAGAGCCCCATTAACTTTACAGGGAATTTTTCTTTTAAGGTAATGATGCATCTGTCCCACTGGGATTTGACTTACAGCCTTCCCACTTTGGAGCTGTTACAGCTTTAATTGTTTTTTGACTGATGCTTGGTTTCTTGTGGAGGTATTATTAGGATGTTTTTTTTTTTTTCCCCCCCACGTGGGCATTCCAAGGTTGTGACTGAGGAAGGGCTTTTTTGCTGAGATGGCTTTGTGGGGTCAGTGAGCTCTGATTCGCTGCACCTTGGTTAAAAACTTCTGTTTTCTAACCTTGCAACTCAGCAAGTCGAGCACCTGAGCAACCCGATCTAGTGGAGGGTGTCCCTGCCCGTGGAACAAGGTGAGCTTTAAGGTCCCTTCCAACCCAAAGCATCCTCTGATTCTCTAAGTGCCTTTGAGTTCCAGCAGTAGCAGCAGCACCTGAAGGACACTGAGGTCAGATGGTGCCTTCAGGGACACCTCATGCGTTAACACAAATGTTTGCTGAGAGGAGAGTTTGAGCAGAGGGGAGCAGGACAGATGGCACTTCCCAGAGCTGCACCTCGCTGTTGGCTGCTTGGGGAGCTCTCCCTGAACGCTGTCAATCCTCACTTGTGTTTGTCCTGCCTGCTTTCCCAGGAGCCTGGGCTGCACCGTGGTGGAAATGCTGACGGAGAAGCCCCCCTGGGCCGAGTACGAAGCCATGGCCGCCATCTTCAAAATCGCCACCCAACCCACCAACCCCCAGCTGCCCTCCCACATATCAGAACACTGCAGGGACTTCCTAAAGCAGATCTTTGTGGAAGCCAGGCACAGACCCTCTGCTGAAGAGCTGCTCAGACACCAGTTTGCGCAGCTCCAGTACTGAATTACCTCCCTCGCTCTCTCCGTGCCCCGTCCGGTCTCGTTGCAACCGCCCGTCGTGGTGCTGCATCTTGGGAACGCCGACTCAGCTGGCCTAGTCCTTTGGGGAAGTCATGCCAAGGAACTTGGGGGGCTGCTCTCGTGCCTGATTCCTTAATTTGCTGGACTGATGTTCATCCTGCCGACGGCTGGGGTGTTTTTTTTTGGCCCTGAGATACCTGGATGTGACCTTGCAGCTGGCTGCGTGTTTTCTGCAGGGAACGGGAACGGGAAGAAATCTGAACCCAGGTGGGAACTGGGAGAGCTCCACTCTGCAGAACAGAAACATTGCAACAGCCTCTCCAGACCAGCTCTTGTCTGTGTGGGTCCCTGCTTTCCAGCCAGGGGCTCCAGAGGCATCTCCAGTCCCTGGATCCAGCCCAAAGCCACGTGTCATGGAGCACGAGCTCGCTATAGTATGATATATTTTTCTTCTTAAGTATTCAGCATCTGAAGGTGTTCACAGAAAATATTGATTCAGAAGTATGTGAATAGTGTTATTTTATAATGAGCCCATGGATTTTTGGGGTGGGGGGGTGAGGGAGGTCTTTCTAGCCAAATGTCAGGATAATCAGAAGAGTTTCAGCAGAGTGCAATCGCTCCGGGGCCTGAGGGAAGGACTCTCCCGCTGATGCTGGAAAATCCAGAGCTCCATTTCCAAGGCTTGATCTACCCCAGCATTGAGGCAGTGTCAGTTTGTGTCCTCATGGCCAGCAAATCTGTGCTCCTGCTTCTCTCCCTGGGGCTGCTGGGTCCAAACAAAACCCCTCTGGGGAGGGAGTTGTGCAGAAGAGTTTCCTGCTGCATCCATCTCTCTTTCTGGCTGGTAACGTCGTGCCATCCTTTAAACCAAAGATAGTCCCTCTGGTGCCCAGGAATTTCCTTCAGCCTTTCTTTGAGCACCTGGCTAATGGAAAATGGAGTTTTTTTGGTGGGTAAATTAGCTGGACACTCGTGGGTGTTTTTTGTGCACGGGAAGTTGGGATCGAACTCAGCCCTTTGGTGTGGTTTGTTTTATAGGTATGCAAGTGGTTATTTAAGACTTCCATAAAATGCCCAATTTAAATAAGCTTTTTAGGAGTTAAGTCAAAACAAGGAACCAGAGAGAACATTTGAAATGGTAGCAAATAATCTCAAATTACCTGGAGATCCCCACAGAGGTGCCAGCAAAACACAGCCAAGTGATTTGGCTTTTGAGAGGTACCACAAGTCTGAGCAGTGAGTTCCTGATGCCCTCAGACCCTCTCTCAGTTGGTTTGGGCACCAATAATCCGTGTTTCACTCATAAAAGACCATCAGTTTTTAAGTGCTGAGGATTCGTGGAGTAATTATAAGTTACCTCTGAGAAATGCAACTAAGAAAAGCGAATGTTAATTAGCTAAAATGTTGCTTTATAAGGCAACAGTAAAGGTGTTCTGCTCTTGTATTGGGAACCATATAAAGGCTCCACACACCTCCACTCCTCTCCCCCATAAAAACTTGAAAATTGCTTCATAATGCAGCAAAAATTAAGTTTTTAAGTGAATGCTGATGGCAGGATAAGGCAAACTTTTAATGAAACCAAACTCCTTGAACACACGACAAACACTGTGTTGAATTAAAAAAAAAAAGAAAAAAGGAAAAAAAAAAAGAACCCTAAAAACCCCAAGCAACCAAAAACCCTGAAAGGGTTTAAGAGTCTGAAGTGTTTTTCCAGCACCTGAATATACCAAAGTTTGGGATCTTGACTCGCCACCCTGCAGCGATGGGGACGCCTGCGGGGGTTCCTCTCTCTCTCTCTCTTTCTCATCCTTGAGACCTCCTCCCGTGATTTTTTTCCTTGTTATCCCACCAGGCTGTGTTCTGGGAGAGGACAGGGCATGAGGAAACGGTGTCACTTTTTAAACCTTTCAAAGCAACTCGATCCTCAGGACCCGCCGCGGCTTTTTTACCTCATCTGTTCCAGAGCAGAGCAAAGAGCCCCCAGGGACTGATGGCTCTTCCCTATGCTGAGATGTGCTTACCCTGTGTATCCCACCTGTATTCCAGCCTGCAGTAAATGGAATTAAACAGCTGTCCAGCGACAGAGAACAACGGGGTGCCAGCTTGGACTCGTGTTTCGCAGCCCCCCCCCCACCCCGGCCCAGCATTGGGCACAGGAAGAAGCCAAAGCATTCCTTTGTCTGTTTGGAGATGCACTTTTATGAATGTAGTTTATATCGCTCTTTTTTAGCTCTTTTTACATCATGTAAACAGTGATGCCTCATACTTTTTTTTTTT
>NW_020956025.1:619716-622923 GCF_003031625.1 Empidonax traillii
CCCAGAATGGTGTTCTTGCCTTGAAGGAGCCTGCAGAGCCCCATTAACTTTACAGGGAATTTTTCTTTTAAGGTAATGATGCATCTGTCCCACTGGGATTTGACTTACAGCCTTCCCACTTTGGAGCTGTTACAGCTTTAATTGTTTTTTGACTGATGCTTGGTTTCTTGTGGAGGTATTATTAGGATGGGTTTTTTTTTTTTTCCCCCCCACGTGGGCATTCCAAGGTTGTGACTGAGGAAAGGCTTTTTGCTGAGATGGTTTTGTGGGGTCAGTGAACTCTGATTCGCTGCACCTTGGTTAAAAACTTCTGTTTTCTAACCTTGCAACTCAGCAAGTCGAGCACCTGAGCAACCCGATCTAGTGGAGGGTGTCCCTGCCCGTGGAACAAGGTGAGCTTTAAGGTCCCTTCCAACCCAAAGCATCCTCTGATTCTCTAAGTGCCTTTGAGTTCCAGCAGTAGCAGCAGCACCTGAAGGACACTGAGGTCAGATGGTGCCTTCAGGGACACCTCATGCGTTAACACAAATGTTTGCTGAGAGGAGAGTTTGAGCAGAGGGGAGCAGGACAGATGGCACTTCCCAGAGCTGCACCTCGCTGTTGGCTGCTTGGGGAGCTCTCCCTGAACGCTGTGCTACACTAAGTCAATCCTCACTTGTGTTTGTCCTGCCTGCTTTCCCAGGAGCCTGGGCTGCACCGTGGTGGAAATGCTGACGGAGAAGCCCCCCTGGGCCGAGTACGAAGCCATGGCCGCCATCTTCAAAATCGCCACCCAACCCACCAACCCCCAGCTGCCCTCCCACATATCAGAACACTGCAGGGACTTCCTAAAGCAGATCTTTGTGGAAGCCAGGCACAGACCCTCTGCTGAAGAGCTGCTCAGACACCAGTTTGCGCAGCTCCAGTACTGAATTACCTCCCTCGCTCTCTCCGTGCCCCGTCCGGTCTCGTCGCAACCGCCCGTCGTGGTGCTGCATCTTGGGAACGCCGACTCAGCTGGCCTAGTCCTTTGGGGAAGTCGTGAAAGGAACTTGGGGGGCTGCTCTCGTGCCTGATTCCTTAATTTGCTGGACTGATGTTCATCCTGCCGACGGCTGGGGTTGTTTTTTTTTTTGGCCCT
Organism: Empidonax traillii; assembly: GCF_003031625.1. Taxonomy (NCBI): domain Eukaryota; kingdom Metazoa; phylum Chordata; class Aves; order Passeriformes; family Tyrannidae; genus Empidonax; species Empidonax traillii. Next base: position 620,837 of record NW_020956025.1, read on the forward strand.
GAGATACCTGGATGTGACCTTGCAGCTGGCTGCGTGTTTTCTGCAGGGAACGGGAACGGGAAGAAATCTGAACCCAGGTGGGAACTGGGAGAGCTCCACTCTGCAGAACAGAAACATTGCAACAGCCTCTCCAGACCAGCTCTTGTCTGTGTGGGTCCCTGCTTTCCAGCCAGGGGCTCCAGAGGCATCTCCAGTCCCTGGATCCAGCCCAAAGCCACGTGTCATGGAGCACGAGCTCTCTATAGTATGATATATTTTTCTTCTTAAGTATTCAGCATCTGAAGGTGTTCACAGAAAATATTGATTCAGAAGTATGTGAATAGTGTTATTTTATAATGAGCCCATGGATTTTTGGGGTGGGGGGGTGAGGGAGGTCTTTCTAGCCAAATGTCAGGATAATCAGAAGAGTTTCAGCAGAGTGCAATCGCTCCGGGGCCTGAGGGAAGGACTCTCCCGCTGATGCTGGAAAATCCAGAGCTCCATTTCCAAGGCTTGATCTGCCCCAGCATTGAGGCAGTGTCAGTTTGTGTCCTCATGGCCAGCAAATCTGTGCTCCTGCTTCTCTCCCTGGGGCTGCTGGGTCCAAACAAAACCCCTCTGGGGAGGGAGTTGTGCAGAAGAGTTTCCTGCTGCATCCATCTCTCTTTCTGGCTGGTAACGTCGTGCCATCCTTTAAACCAAAGATAGTCCCTCTGGTGCCCAGGAATTTCCTTCAGCCTTTCTTTGAGCACCTGGCTAATGGAAAATGGAGTTTTTTTCGTGGGTAAATTAGCTGGACACTCGTGGGTGTTTTTTGTGCACAGGAAGTTGGGATCGAACTCAGCCCTTTGGTGTGGTTTGTTTTATAGGTATGCAAGTGGTTATTTAAGACTTCCATAAAATGCCCAATTTAAATAAGCTTTTTAGGAGTTAAGTCAAAACAAGGAACCAGAGAGAACATTTGAAATGGTAGCAAATAATCTCAAATTACCTGGAGATCCCCACAGAGGTGCCAGCAAAACACAGCCAAGTGATTTTGCTTTTGAGAGGTACCACAAGTCTGAGCAGTGAGTTCCTGATGCCCTCAGACCCTCTCTCAGTTGGTTTGGGCACCAATAATCCGTGTTTCACTCATAAAAGACCATCAGTTTTTAAGTGCTGAGGATTCGTGGAGTAATTATAAGTTACCTCTGAGAAATGGAACTAAGAAAAGTGAATGTTAATTAGCTAAAATGTTGCTTTATAAGGCAACAGTAAAGGTGTTCTGCTCTTGTATTGGGAACCATATTAAGGCTCCACACACCTCCACTCCTCTCCCCCATAAAAACTTGAAAATTGCTTCATAATGCAGCAAAAATTAAGTTTTTAAGTGAATGCTGATGGCAGGATAAGGCAAACTTTTAATGAAACCAAACTCCTTGAACACACGACAAACAACACTGTGTTGAATTAAAAAAAAAAAAGAAAAAATTTAAAAAAAAAGAACCCTAAAAACCCCAAGCAACCAAAAACCCTGAAAGGGTTTAAGAGTCTGAAGTGTTTTTCCAGCACCTGAATATACCAAAGTTTGGGATCTTGACTCGCCACCCTGCAGCGATGGGGACGCCTGTGGGGGTTCCTCTCTCTCTCTCTTTCTCATCCTTGAGACCTCCTCCCGTGATTTTTTTCCTTGTTATCCCACCAGGCTGTGTTCTGGGAGAGGACAGGGCATGAGGAAACGGTGTCACTTTTTAAACCTTTCAAAGCAACTCGATCCTCAGGACCCGCCGCGGCTTTTTTTACCTCATCTGTTCCAGAGCAGAGCAAAGAGCCCCCCAGGGACTGATGGCTCTTCCCTATGCTGAGATGTGCTTACTCTGTGTATCCCACCTGTATTCCAGCCTGCAGTAAATGGAATTAAACAGCTGTCCAGCGACAGAGAACAACGGGGTGCCAGCTTGGACTCGTGTTTTGCAGCCCCCCCCCCCCCGGCCCAGCGTTGGGCACAGGAAGAAGCCAAAGCATTCCTTTGTCTGTTTGGAGATGCACTTTTATGAATGTAGTTTATATCGCTCTTTTTTAGCTCTTTTTACATCATGTAAACAGTGATGCCTCATACTTTTTTTTTT
>NW_020956025.1:624006-638371 GCF_003031625.1 Empidonax traillii
CAGGGAGGGATAACACAGGGAATGTTGAGTTTTGGGATCCTCGATGGAAGGTGCTGCAGAAATGGAGGATATTCTGTTTGACAGAGAGTCCCAATGTCCTGAAACTGGGCAGAAAAGTGTCTGAGACTCCCAGCAGAGAGGAACTCGGGGGATTTGGTTGTCCCTGAGTTTGTTAGGGAACAAACAGGTGGCATTTGGGGCTTGGTGTGACGATTCTGTGCATTCCAGGTTATCTGCTTGCTCTCCAGAAGATCTGAGCTTTGCCCGTTCTAGTGGCAGTAGGCTGCAGCAATTTGGATTTCTTTTATTTTTTGGAGTAATATTCCAAAGGACTCGATGCTCCAAACGGCTCCTGCTGCCGTTAATTAATTCATCACCAACACAAATTGCCCATGGGGGAAACTGGTCCCTGCTCAGGTGACACTTGTTATTTCCAAGTGCCCAGAGCTGGGATAACTTGCCCCACAAACACCCACATTCCTCTTGTGTAAACATGGCTTTGGGTGGGCAAAGGGGAGCTGAGTGAGGTCCCAGGGACTGGGACGGTTCAGAGGTGAAAGAGGGGGTTTTATTCTCCCCATAAATGGTGCAGAGCAGGGAGAAATGGCTTTAACCTGGATTGTGCAGAAGACCCTGACCCAGTAGTCTCTATATTCCGACCGGGGGCTTGCAGTGCAAAGCCAGGCCAATGTATCGTTTTATTTACAATAAAATTATCATTTATATGAAAGCCTGTGCTGCTGGTGGTTGTTGCAGTCCAGTGTCTCTTACTCCTGTGGAAGTGGTGCCCCTCAGGATAAGTCAATAAAGCCATTAACTGGTTTTCCTTCCCACCAGGGATCTTAAATGAAGGAGGAAGTTTTTCTTTTTTGGAGTTTTTTCCCTTGGGACAGATGGAGAAGTGTCCTGTTTGTGATGTCACCCCTTGGGTCAGGTGAGTGCGTGCCCTCCCCTGAGCAGGGCAAGAGAATGAGGAGCCACATCTCCAGAGATTTCCAGGCTCTGGTTTTTTCCAGCTGGGTTTTTTTCCTCTTGGGTGTCACCATCACTTGATCAGTGCCTGAGTGTCACCAGAGTCCCTGGAGGAACTCAGGCCTCCCCAGCCCTGACCACAGCCTGTCCCTGATCCTTTTCCCAGGCCATGGTTGTTGTCAGTTAAAAACTGAAATGTTTGTCCATGGGAAATGTGAACAAATCAGGATTAAGGGCTTGACCAGCTGATGCAACAGAAACCCTTCAATGAGCCAAGCACGTGTGTGGGGCTTGGGGCTGTGCCAGGACAGATGAGAACCATCAAGTGGAGTCATCCCAGAAGAAAAATGTCTCGTGGAACCAGAAAAAAACCACCTCCTGCTGCCTCCTGACACCCTCCCTGCGTGTTAGAACCCACAAACCCTGCCTTTGCTGAAGGAGGAACTTGGGACTTCTTTGTTACCTTCACCTGAGTGAGTTCTTCCCTCTTTTCCACCTGGGGTGTTCTCTGGTGATATTTGCTTTGTGAACGTGGGACTCACCTCTCAGCCTTGTCTGATGGTCTGCTTTTCTCCTGGGCTCCCCTCCTGCTCACCCCCCTCAAAAATAAGTAGCTCCACAGTAATTCTGCTTCCCAGAGAATCCAGAGAGTGCATTCCTGACTGGAATCTTCCCCACAGAATCTCCTGAGCTGGAAGGGACCCACGGGGATCATCGTGGCCCTGCACGAGACACCCTGAGAATCCCACCTGTCATGTGGTGGTTGAACAAAAAAAAATACCTGGAGCCTCAAAGGTAGAAATGATCAGCCCCAAAACGCTGCCTGAAGCACAAAGGAAATGCAGCAAAACCCCTCGACTACCTTTTTATTTCTTGTGATTTGTGGCCCAAGGGAAGGACTTAAGGTGAGTTCTCTCTCTCCAAATCCACTTCTGAGGCAAATGGAATTTAAATCATCTCTGCAGAGGTGGGCTGTGCTGCGCTGCTGGGGCTCTCTGTGTTGGGACAGCAAAGTCTGAACCAGGAATGATGAATTCTGGATTTAATATTGGCAGAGTGGAGGGGGAGTTGCATTATATTTTATCCAGGAAATGCTGGCACGATTCTCTCTCATGTTCTGATCCCTGCCTGGTGCTCTTGGACATCTGGATGGTATGGATGTATATGGATTTATATGGATTCTTACTGATTCATTTTTTTTTTCCCAAAAACCAGCTTTTTTTTAACATGAACCTGCTGGCTGGAATTCTTGTGCTCTGCAAATCTTACCCCAGATGTGGAGTCTGAACATCCCATCCCTGCAGATGGAACTGCTGGTCAAGGGAGGCTGAGAGGACCTTGTGCTTAGAGATGGAGATTTGAAAGGAGAATGTGCAATGAGAAGTCAGAAAGTTTTCTGTGAGTGTTATCCAGAAGCTTGCTTGGGGGTGGGAATTTGGAAAGGAGGGTTCTGCTCTCATCATAAAACCAGCTGGATTTTAGCTAAATTTTAGAGACAAAGGAACAACGTTTTTGGGGGGGGGGTAATTTTTTTTCTTTTTTAATTTGTCTTGCCAAAACCTCCCAGTCGGGAGCCGTTTTAAGCTGGACTTTCTGTAGTGCTGCTTCTGATCCCTCCGGGGAAATCTGCAGGGCCATTTGTGCAATTGCACCTCTGGAATGTATGGGAGATAAGATGAGCTCAAAGCATCTCCCTGAGTGTGTCACCACCGGGGTTTCCCTGTGGGCAGGTCCCTCGGGAAGCGGGAAATGCTGCTGGTCCTGCTCAGGGAGGCAGGAAGAGGAACAGAGAGCTCTGCTTTCATTTTCGGGGCCGGCTTAGGAAGGAAGGGGCCCCAACCCGGCGGCATCACCAGCCCCGCTGTGCTGGTCCTGGTCCTGTGAATCCCACCCAGGAGCCCTTTAAAAAGCCCTTCAGTTAAAAAAAAAAAAAAAAAAGGGAAATAACTTGTCCAACGTCAGGCTCCTGTGTGCCATCCTTTCCTCCTGTGGACAAACCATCCCCATCTCTCTCCCTCTTCCATCCTCATCTCCCCTTTCCGTGGCTGTGTCTGGGTTTTCCCAGACAGGACGTGCTCTCTGGAGCTGATGGTATCAGTCACTGATGGAACAGGGGCTGTCACGGGCTGTTGGCTCTGCTAGGGGGGCTCTGAAAAGCCAAATTTCTGTAGAATTTGAAAGACATGGGGTTCCTAAACACTTTCTCTTTCAATCTGATCTTACAAACCCGTGGGTGGAGGACGGAGGTAAATAATTAAAACCCGACTCACCCACTTTCCCCGTTTTTTCCTGCATTTGGCTGTCCCACCTGGCAGGGCTTGCTGGGCTTATTAATTTGTATGGACTGTGCTGTCCAAAAATTGGATATGGGGTGGATCCACTGGGGTGCAGTTTGAAATCCTGGGTTTGCTCTCCCAAAGACTTGGGGGTCCCCTGGTCTGATCTCAGGGGGCAGAGGGGCTTGAAGAGAGAATGTTTTTGGTCTGGGGGCTGCAACCCTGTTAGCTCTGCCCCTTGTGGCCTGCAGGACCCCTCTGAAAAGAGAGGTGGGCTCCCTCCTTCCCTCCCCACCTCAGCCACATTATTATTACTCCCAACCACCCAGCAATAATTCCTTTATCCCGCACGGACAGAGGCTCTTTCCACATCATCAGGGCAGCCAGAGGGGGTCTGACCACTCCTCCCCCCCACCTCCCCAGACACCCCGGGAGTACAGGACGAGGCCGGGAAGGCTGGGAAACCTTGTATTACAAAAATAAAAGAGCGCCTGGCGCAGTGCGAGGCGGAGCCGCCGCGGGGCTCCCGGAGCACGACGTACCGGTGGAAGGCAAATATAAAAAAGACAAGACACTGTTACACAGTCGCAGGGCAGGAGGCTGAGCCACCCCGGCTGAACTGAGCTGATGCAAACCAAGGAGCCTCGTTATCCGAGGGAGGGGGTGGAGCTCTGCAGTGATTCACAAGCTGGTTAAGCCCCCCAGATCATCTCCTTTTCCATGAACAGGGTTGGGGGTCCCAGAGTGGGGGGGGGGGATGGGATGGGATGGGATGGGACAAGTGCTTCTGGTCTGATCTCACGGGGCAGAGGGGCCTGAAGAGAGAGGGCTTCGGGTCAGGGGGCTGCACCCCGTCACTTCTGCCCTGTCCTGACGACCTGCAGGACCCCTCTGAGCATCCCCAAAGCAGGGTGGCTGCTCCCCCCTCCCATCCCATCCCTTCCCTCCCCCAGGTCCTGCTTCCCATCAGCTCAGTTCGTGCGGGCTCAGCGCGCTCGGGCTCTGCTGGAATCCAGCGGGGCGGGGCTGGCCCCGCTCACGCCGTCTTTGTTCCGCTCTCCACCTCCTTGTGCACCCACAGCTCCTTGTGCTGCTTGCGCCCGAAGCCCTCGTCGTAGTTGCCTTTACTCTTGAAGAGCTGCTGGAAGTGGGGCTTGCAGTAGAACTCGCCGTGGAGCGCGGCGTAGCTGCCCAGGCTGCGGGGGGGAGGGCGGAGTTAGACGGGCACGGGGGTTTTGGGGCTCGGGGAAGAGGTGGGAAAGTGCAGGAGGAGACCCTTAGACAGGGCAAAGCCGCTCCCTCCAGCCAGTGAGGGATGGTGGGGGCTGCTGTGAGCAGGTCTGTAAAGAGGAGGGGTCCCTCTCTCTGGGAGGGGGCTCTGCCTCAGCTCCGTGTTACCCTGAGGATGCTCTCAGGGGGGAAGCATCTCCCCTTCCATGCCAGGTGGGATTTAGCTGAGATTTGGGAGCAGGGGGGGCCAGATAAACATTTCTTTAGGCACCAGCGAGGAGCTCTGATATGGGAGGGGGGTGCAGAGTTTGGAAGGGTTTCCCCCAGCAGCAGAGCTGTGGGGACACCTGTCCCAGCACAGGGCCCAGCCTGGCTCACCTGAGCTTGGCGTGGCAGTGCTTGCAGCAGAAGCAGGAGTTGTGGAAGACGAACTTGTCGGCCACCAGCCGCTCCATGGGGTACACGGTTTTCTGGCAGGCAGAGCACATCTCCTTCACCTGAGCCTTCAGGCTGAACGACTGGCCAAGGGGACACCAGAGGGAGACAAAAGGATCAGGAAGGAGTGTGGGATTCCCCGTGCCACGGAAACCCCGTGGGATTCCCATCACAGCCCTCTGCCCTGGTATTTGTGCTGACACTCCTGGAGCGTTGGTGAGCGGGAAGCAGCCTCGTGTCCCCCTCCCTGGGCCACCCCACTGATGCTGGGCTGGGTTGGTGCTTGGGCTTGGGGTTTTTGGTCCTTCTCCCCCTGCCATGAGTCAGTAGGATGAGGCACTGACACAGAGAAGCTGTGGCTGCCCCATCCCTGGGAGTGTCCATGGCTGGGTTGGACAGGGCTTGGAGCAACCTGGGCTGGTGGAACTGGATGATCTTTAAGGTCCCTTCCAACCCAACCCACTGTAGATGATGTAAAATCCCAGGTACCTTGGAGCGCTGCACTGTGCTGCCTCCTGAGCTGCTCTTTGCCTCCTGAAAAGGGAAGGAGAAGAGACATCAAAATGAGAGCCTGGCCTGACACTGAGCTGTGCTGGAGGAGGATTGGCACAGGCAGCTGCTCTGCAGGACCCCGGGGCACACCAGCCCCTGTCACAGCACGGTGACCAGCCCTGAACTCACTTGCCCAGGGGCCACGACATCTGTCAGGTCCTGGTGTGTGAGCTGCTGCCTGTGCTGTGGGGCTCTTCCCAAAGAGAGAAGAAAGAGAGGGAAATGGAGAAGGAGGGAAAACCATGGACATTTTGCAGAGAAGGAATGAAGCACCAGGCAGCTGTGGAACTGCCAGGGGCAGAGCAGCCTGTTTTCTTATCCAACAGGATCACAGCACAGCTCTGTGTTTTCCATGGCCAGCTACAGCAGAGCTGTTTTGTGGTGGCAGCAGCACCCACACATGGATCCAGATGTCACAGCAGGGTAAGAACTGTCCCCTGTCCCTCACCACCTGCAGGCACTGATCACTGTCCTGGGCTGCCCAGTGCCACCACGGTGAGTCTTGGGACTCACATTATCCCTCAGGAATAACAGCAGCTCCTGTGCTGTTCCCCCTGGGCAGATGTTTGGTATCTGAGTTTCCCTGCCCTGTTACCAGCCCCTCACGCTGCTGCTGCTGCTGCTGCTGTGCAGGAAACGCCTCTGAGGCCCTGCAGGCTCAGGGGGTGTGGGGAGGGCAGAGGGTAAGGCCAGAACTGACCATGGGGTCCTGCAGCTTGTGGGAGGTGCCTCTACCTGTGCCCTGGGATTTCAGGGCAGGGCCTTGGTAAATGCTCCTTCATCTGCAGCTGCAACAGCTCCTCTCTTCCCAAATCCCCCACCCTGCTCCCCTCCTCACCCTCCCCACACTGACTGCACCTGGGAGTGTTTCACCCGCCTTTGCACTGGTGGAAATTCTCCCTCCTTCCTTCAAACTGCTGGGATCAAAGAGGCCATCACAGGGCTGGCTCACCCACCCTCTGCACTGCTTGTTGCCAGGGTCGGGGCACTGTCACCCCAGGATGTCACCCCAGGATGTCACCCCCACTGTCCTTGTCCTCCCCCTCGCTGTGCTTGGCCCTGCCTGGCCAGTGCTACCCCTGCCTGCCCCCAGGCTGATCCCCCACTCCCCGTTCCTCCCTCTCTGCCCTTCCCCATCGTTCCTCCTCCCTATTTTTGGCAACAGTTTGTCCGAGAGAGCCGCACAGGAAGCTCTCCCCTGGCCGAGCTGCCTCCTCAGACGTTTCCCAGCTGCTCTCCCCGACTGAGGTCAGGGACGTGATTTTCCTCTGCCTCCCACGAGGCTGGGGGCAGGAGCCAAAGTCAGCAGTGGGACAGGGGCAGCCGGGCTGTGTAACACCAGTTGCATCCCCTGGCAGTGGCAGAACCACCGCGGGTGCTCTCCCGGGGCTGGGATTTAACGTGCCAGTTTCCAGGCTCAGCTGAGCCAGAGCTAAGGAAGACACTGCCCCTCTGGAGCTGGGACACATCCGTTCCCGAGGCTGCAGCAATCCACCGCGGCTCGGCTCGGCACTTCTCGGCAGCCTCCTGGCCCCGGAGCAGGCTCAACATCTCTTCCCTATCTGATAGATCTCCCCTCGGGGAAGGGCCGTATCCTGTCCCAGCAGGAGATGTTCTTGAGCCTTTATGATTTTCCAATCACTGAGGTCCTAAGCGGCTCGAACGCTCTCAATTGTGCTCACGGAAAGCCATGGAAACACAAACAAACAGAGGCAACTGGAGATGAGAGCGGGGTGAGAGCTGCTGATGGACCCGAGCCCTGAGCGTGCTCAGCGAACAGCACCTTCTGCTGGAACATTCCTGTCCCCAAACTCTGCTGTTTGAGCAGCAGTGGCCGTGCCTTTGATCACCCCGAGGTGTCAGGCCAGCAGCACAGCTCCTGTGCACAGCCCTCCCTCCCTGAGAACCAAAACCGGGCCGAGATTCCCACAGGGATCTACGTACGTGGGTGGGGGGTGGGCTGGCGGCTCCCGCGGCCTGGAACATGGCTCCTTCCCCTCCTCCGTCTCTCTAGGCCCGAGCTTGAGGTCTGTGGGTCGATGTTCCCCCGGGGAGGTGTCTAAGACAGGCTTCTTGCAACACCTGGAAGGAAATGTTGACAGCAGCGGGATTGGTTTCATCACCCCCAAAAGCTCTGCAGGACGTGGTGGGTGCTCGGCTTTCTCTGCGGGCTCAGAGAGGCCTCGTTGGTCTGGGGGGTTCTGGAGGGAGCCAAGAGGTTCAGGAACACCAGAATGGACCAACAGACAGGAGATGAGAGTCTGGAATGCTGTGAGAGGAAGCTGGAGAGTTTGGGACTCTAAACACCCTGGGCTAGTGGAAGGGGACTGCTGGGAACATGAGCAAAGGTGATGGGATGGCTTCTGCTCCAAACCCACACGTGGAGGCAGCAAAACCCATGCCCCCTGTTTCACTAAAGCAGCCACTAAAGGGCTGGTGTTACTGGAGGAAGGACTGTGATTTCAGTCTAATTTTAGCCCAGAAAAGTCTCGCTGATCACAGCTCAGCAGAGCGAGTGATGGGGATTTTGTGTCTTCCCTGGGGAACCCACGTCACCTTCAGGCTGAGCCCTGTGAGCCTCGTGTGATGTGCTGAGCGCCCTGAGGATGGGGCTGACAGGGACAGGCACTGAAACAAAACCACCAGCACTGCAAATCACCTCTTTTGGTAAAAAAAAAAAAAAAAACAAATAGCTGAAAAGGCACTGACAGCTCCTCAGGGTTTTTTCCCCCGCCACACTTTACCTTCAAAACAAACACCCAGGGAAGATCAGCCCTGCTTTGCACACACAAATCGTGGGGGTTGTGCGAAGGGAGAGGGCTCTTTGGGTACCAAACAGCTCACAGCAGGCTTGCAAAGCACCCAAAATTCGCGGCTGCTTCCAGGGCTGAGGGACCTTTGTGCCACGTCCCCGGGGGGCTGCACAGCCCTCGTCACGAACACTTTGCAGCTCATCTGAGGCACGGCTCTGTTTTACCCAGCTCATTTCCCGTCCCTCTGCGGTTTGCTTGTTATTTCCTGCTCTCCCAGCGCTCTCTCAGGCAGCTGCTGCCGAACCCAGAGCCTGCTGGGGCCGCTGCCCAAACCCACAGCCCCTCTCTGCTCCCATCCTTTGGGACAGGACCTTCCCTCCACCCCCCCGGGGTCTGTCAGGTGCCACAGCCCAGCTCAGACCAGAGGGGCACCTGAGGAACCCACAAAAACCCGCTGTGCCCACCCCACACATCTGACACAGATGCACAACCCTCCCCCTTCCCTCCTGCCTTTCACCTTCACCCCGACCCCGTGACACAAATGTTCGTCCAGCCCTTGCTTCCCTCCCTCTCCCCCCGCAGCCCATCCTCCTCCCCGACCCCAGCCACCCTCTGCCCCTCAGTTTTCCCACTCCATCCCCCATAACCTGGCCTAGTGGAAGGTGTCCCTGCCCAGGGCAGGGGGTTGGAACCAGATGAGCTTTGAGGTCCCTTACCCAGCCCACACCAGCTGTGACTCTGTGATAAACACTCGATTTCTTCCACCTGCTCAGGGCAAGGGGAGAACCCCTTTCCCTTCCAGCCTCCGTCCTTTCTGCCCCTCCTGGGAGCGACTGGCGGCTGGTGTGGACAATAAAACCTTTCTCCAGGGGACTTGGGCTCCTGCCATCTACCCAGGGAGATGGAGCAGCTCCTGCTGGGAGCACTGATGGCTGCACAGGGAGGTGGATCTCAGTGTGGCGGTTCTGCTGCCCAGGTCACCACCAGCAGCTGCTGGTCCTGCTCTGGGGGTTTCCTGGGTGATCTCAGCGAGCTGGTGTTTGAGCCAGGACCTCGGGGTTGGAATTTGTGCAGCACCCAGAGGGCACACGTGCCTGCTGCCGTGTGGAGCAGCTGGAGCTCCAAGCAGGGAACAGTTTGGAGGGAGGAGGGCAACGTTCCTCCCAAAAGCCTCTCCATCACAGAGCTTTTCCCTAACAGCCCCCTCCCCATCCCCTCTCACCTCCCTGCCTGACCCCGGGGCAGATGCAGAGAGAGGGAACATCTGGTGTGGCCTCTCAAGGAAACTCCCCCATCACGAGGTGCCTCCCAAGGATCGCGTTTCCCACGGCCAGGACGTGTTCAGGGAGCCTCTCCCCCCTTCCCCTCTCCAGTGGGGTCACCCTGGCTGCCCCCAGTGCCCCCAGTGCCCACCCAGCAGCTCCCAGTGGGCCCCAGCCCGGCTCTGGCCGTGACTCTCCGGCAGCCGCCGCGTTTCCGGCCCGGGGAAGCAGCGTGACTGCCAGAGGCCCCTCTCTGCCATCTGGTTCCCATTCCAGCCCTGGGAAGGGTGTGTTTCCTGCAGGGATCACTCCACCACCACGGCAGGGGCTTTCCCAAAGGCAAAGCGAGGCGTAGGGGGGGATCCGAGCCCCTTCCTCCTCCATCCCCCCCCAGGACACGGAGTGTCCCCAGGGGCTCCACACCTTGGAGGGGCTGTCAGGGGGGCTTTCCCCCAGGAAATGTGGGCAGTGGGGCTGGATGTGGGGCTGGATGTGCCCGAGATCAGGGGCAGGATTAGCAAAACCCACTCAGGCAGGACAAGCACCGACCCCGCAGCTCCACAGCCAGCCCAGCCCATGATCCCTGTCAGCAGGACGGGGTGAGCAGGAGGGGAAGAGGAGAGGGAAAAGCCTTTCTCCAGAGCCTGGGAATCACCCAGCTCACTGCCCATCTGCCCCCTGTTTCTGCAGCCTCACGGTTGACCCACACCGTGAATCAAAAATGTGTGAAGAGCCAACATCAAACAGGAGAGTGCCAGAACCGGCCCAGCAGTGCCAGGGAAGGGGCACAGGGGGATGATGGAGCCAGCCCAGCGGTCACAGCTCCGGGTTTAGCCCTGGAAACCCTTCATTCACCTCCAGGTCTTGGCTTTGAGCCAACCCGCTTGACCTCACCAGCATTTGGGACCCAGGGCAGGTGGAGGGTGGAGGACCCCAGGGGGAGGAATATCTGGACATTCTGGGAATATCACTAATACCACTCCCCTGCTCATCCCATTCCTGGGAGGGTGGCCCTGTCCATGCACCCCAGGGCCCAGCACACCCTTCCACCATCCCTCTCCTCTAATCCCCTTTCCAGCCACGTCCCGTGCCCGGGGCTGCCTGTTGAAAGGCTGCCAGTGGGCAGGAAATCTGCAGCCCAAATGCTGAGGGATGCTGACAAGGAACGGTTGTGGGGAGGAACAGGCCTGCCTTTGTCAGGGCAACAATGGGGGGAGCCCGAGGGAAGCCCCTGCCCACCCACCTTCACCCCTGCCTCGGCTGCTCTCCCCTGGGGAGGAGCTGGAATGGCCAGGGCCGGGGGGACTGGGCTGGAAGATGGACTGGGAGGATGCTCCAGGGATTCACTGGCTCTCCAGAAGCAGCTCGTTCCTGGGATCACGGCCACGATTAATGGCATCCATTAAAAATCACGGCCTGAAGGGAGTGCCTGCTCCCTGGGAGCTCAGCTAGAGCAGAAAACACTGCTGGGGGGGGGATGAGAAGAACCTTTTCCAGGCAGAAACAAACCCTCAGGAGTGCCAGAAGAAAAACTGCAGGTTGGGATGTTCAGCCTGGACACGAAGCAAAAGGAACCTCAGAAGGTCTGCAGGGTGGCACTGATGGAGGGGCACGACAGACCTGCTGCACACAAGCACAGCAGGCAAACAGCAGCTCCTGCTCCTTCCCCTCCCCTTTCCAGCTTTTCCATTATCTCTCCATAAACCACGCTCCACCTGCAAACTTCCCCTCCTGGTTTCCCCCACATAAGTGCACATCCATTTACCGTCACACATTAAGCCCCCAGTTCTTCTCCCACCACAGATTTGCCTCTCAGTGGGATTCACAAAGATAAATCACATTCCTTGCTTTTAGCAGGAGGAGCCAATCCCTTTCAACCTGTTCTCTGCCCCCACTTTGGTGGCCTGGGTGAGCTGACTCGGCCTCTCCACACTGCGGGGGGATCTCAGAATTCCTCGGAATTCCGGTACAAAACTCCCCCTGAAAACATCTGGAGCCAGGTGTTCTCCTTCCACTTTGCTCTCTTTTTTCCCCTGTCCTCTCTCCACCTAAAATAATCATCTCCTTGGGGCTCTGCCTCGCCAGGCCCTGTTGTTTCACAAGTCATTTTTGATATCTGAGGAAGACACTGAGCCAACCTGACATGATCTGTGTTCCAACCACCCAGCATTTTATTCTCCTTCCCAACACCACATCTTGGATTACTCTTCCAAGACCTGTTCTAGGAACCAACCTTTCCTTGTGCTCCAATTAATGGATTTCTAATTGCCTGTAATTTCCTCTTTCCTCACACACAAACCCGTAAATGTGACTTTGGCTGATTGCCTCTCGTGGAAAATCACCTGTTACCCACCACCTGCAGATGCAGCAAGAGCAAGCCCTGTTCCAGGCACCCCAAAACACAGCACAGCCCCTTTCCACTGTCCCTGCCTCCACACAACCCCTACAAGAGCTGCTGTTTGCTGTCCAAATGCAGAGTGTGTAATTAAAAAAGCCACTAAAAATCCTAATTGTAGTTAAATCTCTCCAAAAAATCATTCTTTGTGAGCTGCCCTCTTTCCAGCCTTCCCCTCCATCCTCCCTTTTAGCATCCAATCTACCACGGAGCCCAGTGTAGTGCTCTGAAATTCAGATTGAACGTTCTCCATCTCAGAGCTCCAGCCAACAGCGAGGTAAGCACTGCAACCCACCCCAGATGGCCATAAAAATGACTTCACTGGGAGGCCAAAAGGCAGAAGGCACCTCTAGGGGGGGAAAAAAACAGCTGCCTGGCCATGGCCAACAACTCTGAGGGCGAGAGGAAAGGAACACAAGAACTCCATCCCCACACGGGACCTGGTGGGGAGTGGAAGCCTCACGGGACTGACCCGCCGAAGGAAACCAGAAGAGGAACTCCCTTCCCTGATGAGAAGCCTCGTGGGAGTTTTGTTGACCAAAAAAGGTCAGGAACCTAGTTTTGAGCTAAAAAAAAAAAAGAAAGAAAAAAAGAAGATGCACCCAGTGCCTTCGCAAAGCCCAAGGGGTTGGTTCTGACAGGCCCCGCTTCGGAACTGGGGATTTGCCTCTCCCATTTCAAAAGGGCATCGGCACCGGGGCTGCCTCAGACCGAGCCTGGTCTCTTGCCCTGCAATTGTTTTGTGATCTGTGTTAATAATTCTGCAGATGTGCTCGCTGCTCCTGGCCCTAAATGCACGAGGGCTCAGCTGAGGCACCAGATGTCTCCCCTGCGAGAGCCCTCACACGACGCCTTGGGTGGACAAAGCGCACTTTTCGAGGCTGAATTATCGCGTTTGGTTGGGTTTTTTTTTCCCGAAACTGATGGCCCTCCCCGTGAACAAAAATCAGCAGAAAATCGATCAGAAATGGGATCTACAAGGTAGCTTAGCCGGTTTCGAGTGATCCAAGGGGATTAGGGCTCAAAACACGATAGTTACAGCACCCAACTGGGCTTGATTCCCAACTCTGCTGCTAATTTTTTGAGTGGCAGTGGACAATTAATTTAATTTTTTCTGTTCTGTTTTCTCCTCCCTCCCCCTCCCCTCCCCAGTGAAAACAGAGCTGCTCTCCTTTGTGAAGCCCTGGGAGATCCCTGCCTGTTAAGGGTTATGTCAGAGCTCGGGGCATTTGTGTTGTTATTAAATCTCACAGTCATGCAACAGCCTCCCCAGGGAAGTGATGAAAGACCTGTCGCTGGAAAGGTTTAAATCCAGGCTGGAGGAGGCGGTAGGAGACACACCATCGGGAATTAGCAGGCATTAACCGAGGGGGGGGATAAGGGAGTCGGGATCTAACAGGTTTTTCTTCCATCTCTGCTCTTTCTGATCAGCTTAATAAAATGGATCTGTCCAGCTCGTACTGCAGCACACAACAAAGAGCGAATTACAGCCCGAACGGGGAGGGGGAGCCCCCAAATTTGCATCCCCAGACACCCCTGGCAGCGGATCCAGCCAGCACAGGCCTGTGCTCGATCCGGAGGGGACCAACCCCTCGCCCCCCCGGCTCCCACCGGGCACGGGGGGCTCGCCCCCCTCTCCCACAGCATCGCCCCCCAACAGGAGCTCCGGCAGCGCCTCTTTGCCCCCACCTGACCCCGGCCCAGAACAGCCCCCCCCTTGGCACCCCCCAAATCAAACCTTCCTCCCGCGACCACCTCGGCCGAGCCTCCTCCCAAAGCGGGAAGTTCCCGGTGCGCCCGGATGGTTCCTCCTCCTCCTCCTCCTCCTCCTCCTCCTCCTCCTCCTTCTCCTCCTCCCGGGGGGCTGCCCGGGGGGCGAGGGGAGGGGGGATGAACCCCCCCATCTCCCGGTTGGCTCCAGCGGTGCCGCTTCCCGGGGTTCTCTCGCTGCCTTTGCATCCCTCCCTCCCTCCTCTCCATCCCTTTCTCCCCGGCCTCCCGCCCATCGCTCTTATCCCCCCTCCCTGCCAGCTCCCCCACCCCCCGAGCCCCCCGCGGTGGGGATGGATGGATGGATGGATGGATGGATGGATGGATGGATGGATGAACCCCCCACATTTTCCAGGGACCATCATTGTCTCTCCCGCCGCCTCCCCATCCCGTTGTTCTCCCGCAGCCCGGGCTCACCATACGCCTCGGGGGGATGCCGAGCGGGGCGGGGGGGTGCTCAGGGAGGGTCCGTGCCGATGTGTGTGTAGGGGGGGCTTTGGCCGCCCCTCTCCCGCCGCAGGGGCCGGGGTTGTGGGAGCGGGAGCCTCTTCCTGCGCTGCCACCGCCGCCTCGCAGCGCTTTTTATCGCGGGGCCGCGCCAGCGATTGGCTCCCGGCGCCCAAGCGTCTTCAGCCGCTCGCTCCTTTGTGTGCAGCCAAGCTCGAACCCCAAACCTTCCCCAGCCCCTCTCCTCCTCCTCCTCCTCCTCCTCCTCTTCCT
>NW_020956025.1:638957-641983 GCF_003031625.1 Empidonax traillii
CCGACCCCCAGACCCCTCCCCGGCTCAGCGCTGCAGACCCCACCAGAGTCTCTTCCCGCTTTTTGGCGGAGCGGGTGTAATTACCATCAATCCCCCACTCGTAATTAGCTTTTCCATCCTCTCCCCCTCCCTCCAGACTGGCTTCGCTCCAGACTTTGGACACGGCCTCGGGCTCACCCACCCACTCATGGAAGGTTTCTCCCGAGCATCCCAAAGGATCCGTCCCCTCAGGGGTCGGTGAAAGCTGAATTCCCCCCCCTCAACACACACACACACCCCTCAACAAAGTGTTTGCAGAGGAAGAATCTTATCAGGCAGCTGCAGAAAAGGGGAATCCCGTTGCTCCCCACTTCTCACCTCCCGGGGGAGCAGAGCTGGGCGGTGATGGCTCCAGAAATCCAGGTTTTATTCCATGGAGAGCCGGGCGTGGGAGCTGTGGGGCTGTGGGAGGCCGATGTGCCAGGGCAGGGGGTAAAAGCACTGCCCGGACCGTGAGGGCGGCTTCCCCCGGGGTTTGGAGGGCTGGGATTTTCCCGGGAACTGGGCAAGGAGACAGCAGCGATGTGATTTAGCAGCTCTGTCACCCTGCATTGCCCAAATAGCACACACACGTCGGACACACATGTTCTCACACACACATGTTCTCACACACACATGTACACACACACACATGTTCACACACACACGTGCACACTCATCCCCACGCAGTGGGCCATGCCGGGGCACACCCCGTGTCCTGTGCAGGCCCCTGGTCCGGGGTTCCCCCCTCCGTGCCCACCCGGAGGGTCCGGGGGGCGCTGGGACCCAGCGGCGTCCCCGTTGCCATGGAAACCCGCCGGGCCCGCTGGAGCCGGCGGGGAAATGAGGAAAAACCGCCCCCGCTGCCGGGCTGGAGGGCCACAGGAAGGAGCAGGGGGCGCCGGAGGGTGCAAGGAGGGATCGGGGATCGGGGAGCGGGATCGGGGAGAGGCCCAGGGACCCCCGGCCCAGCCTGGCGCCCTCAGGGGCGCTGCGCCCTCCAGGCCCGCAGGGGGCGCTGTCCGAGCCGGCCGCGCCTGTGCCGCTCTGTTCGCCAGCCCGCAGTGTCGGTGGCACAAGATGGCGGAGGAGAGCGGTGTCTGCAGCTTCGTGTTCAAGAAGCGGGTCCGGGCCGCGGGCAGGGGACGGAGGAAGCGGCCCGGCAGCGACCAGGAGCAGGGTGAGAGCTGGGGGCACCCCGGGGGCGCGG
This sequence comes from Empidonax traillii, assembly GCF_003031625.1. NCBI lineage: Eukaryota > Metazoa > Chordata > Aves > Passeriformes > Tyrannidae > Empidonax > Empidonax traillii. The sequence goes on from NW_020956025.1 coordinate 640,186, forward strand.
GGAGCCGGGCCGGGCAGCGCCGGTGCGCTGGGGAGGCGAGGCAGGGCCTGGTGCTGCCCCCAGCGCTGCCCACACGGAGGGGCCCGGCCGCCCTCCTCAGTCTGTGTCCGGGTGGAACAGGGGGAGAAGGACCCCTGGAGCTGTGCCAGGGCAGGCTCAGGTTGGATCTCAGGGAAAGGTTCTTCCCCCAGAGGGTGGTTGGCACTGAACAGGCTCCCCAGGGCAGTGGGCACAGCCCCAAGGCTGCCAGAGCTGCAGGAGGGTTTGGACAACGCTCTGAGGGACAGGGGGGGATTGTTGGGGTGTCTGTGCAGGGCCAGAAGTTGGACTGGACGATCCTTGAGGGTTCCCTCCCAGCTCAGGATGTTTATTCTGTGTGGTTCTGGTGCCGGGGGGGTGAAGGGCCCTGCCCCGGGGGAGGCGGCCTCGGGCCCCCAGGCCCCCTCAGAGGCTGAGGCCGGGCTGTGCCCGCAGGGAGCAGCGGGGAGGAGGAGGCCAGCGCCGTGGTGAGGAAGGAGCGGCGGCGGGAGACACCCAACCCCATGATCCAGAAGGTAAGGGGAGCGCCCAGGGGGCACGGAAAGGCCCAGCCAGGCCCAGTGCTGGGCCCTCCCACCCCCAGTCCCTGCCCTGTCGCCCCTCAGACCCGCAGGTGCCCCAGGGAGAGGCCGGAGTACGCCTCGAGCAGCAGCGAGGACGAGGACCCTGCCAAGGACATCGGGGTCACCTACAAATCCACCAGGTCGGCGGTAAGGACGGGCTGAGGGGGCTGGGCTGGCACCTCACACTTGAGAGAGAGGATTTGTGAGCATGGGAGCAGCCATTCCCTCTTTTTTTATCTCTGATAGTCCCTCCTTCCACTGGGGGCCATCAAAGGTTGGCTCTTCCCTCCTGGAGGTGGGAATTAAAACCCCAGGGTGCCACTGGACTTGCCCAGGGTTGCACAGAATTTTCAGGAGAGGGAGCACTCGGATCAGCTTTGCCCAGCTGTTGGGTTTGTGTGTTCAGTGTTGGGCCTCCTTCCTTCCCAGGGAACTCGAGGCGACTTAGGAGGTGCTCCCCTCTTTGTCCCTGTGACTCCTGGTGGAGTAAGAGCTGCAGAGAGGTCTTTGGTCTCTTGGGGTTGATGGGTGAGGTGTCCTGGTAACAGCTGGGCTGGAGAGAAATCAGCTCTGAAGTTTGGGCACAAATTGCTCTCCCCAACAGATTTTACTCTTAGTTCCCTCTTGATCCAGTGATGTTTTGCCCATCAGCATCGTCCTGGGCAGGGTATCAGTAGGATTAGAAGAAGGTATCCACAAATGTTCCTCTTCAGAGCTGTCTCCTTACTGTGTGTTCTGTGTGTAAATGGGGATAATTCCTGGCTGTACTCAGGGTCTGGCTGAGGTCTCCTTGACACATTAGAGGCAAATATGAAAATAAGCTCATGCTGTGATAATTCACTGCTTTAGCTGCTCCCAGAGGGCTCCTTGTTTCCCCTCCTTGCTGGAGAGAATGGGAAGGGACAAGAGGAGGTGACAGCTTTGATCTCCAGAAGCTTCTGGAGGGTTGGATTTGTGTTTAACTGAGGCTGGCTGTAATTATTCTTTGATTTCTGTGCAGCTGTTCCTGAAGATCTGATAAAACCTAGGAGAGGGTGTCTGGTTCAGTCCATTAAAGAGGAATCTAAACCAGATCACTGCCTTAAAACTGAGTTTGGGCCGCCCCCAGCCGGGTCAGAAGTTCAGATGTGCCATCCCCTGCGTGGGCAGGAGGGTCCCGTGGTTGAAGGGTTGGACGTGGCAGAGCTGAGTGCAGC
>NW_020956025.1:642326-674220 GCF_003031625.1 Empidonax traillii
ATAAAACCTAGGAGAGGGTGTCTGGTTCAGTCCATTAAAGAGGAATCTAAACCAGATCACTGCCTTAAAACTGAGTTTGGGCCGCCCCCAGCCGGGTCAGAAGTTCAGATGTGCCATCCCCTGCGTGGGCAGGAGGGTCCCGTGGTTGAAGGGTTGGACGTGGCAGAGCTGAGTGCAGCTTCCAGCTGAGCTGGGGCTGAGTGGGGAGGAGTAAAATGAGGCCAAGTGTTTCCTGAGTGCAGCCTAAAGTTTGGGAGCAGTGGGGAATGGGCCTCCAGCCCATGGGGGATTCTCCTGGGCAGATGCCAAGGGATGGCAGAAACCGATAGAGGGTAAATCAGGTGTGTGCAGTTCTTGCTCCTTAACATCCCTGCAGGTAGCCAGGGAGCTCCCAGGCTTGGCCAGGTTTTCCCTCCACTCTTGTCACGAGTTTTCCTTGCTTTTCAGAAACCTGTGGGCCCAGAAGACATGGGAGCCACAGCAGTGTACGAGCTGGACACGGAGAAGGAGAAGGACGCCCAGGCCATCTTCGAGCGCAGCCAGAAAATCCAGGAGGTGAGGCAGCCTTGCTCTGAGGAGCTGGTGCTCTGCAGCAGGACTGCCTGTGCTTTCCTCATCCCCTTCTGCACACCAGCAAGAGTTGGAGTCTCTGCTTCCCTGGAAATTTGAAAAACCAGGAGTGCAACCCTTGCAAATAGGGGAATTCTGTGGCTTTGTTGGCATCTTGGTGTTAAGGAGGGCAGGGCGGGAAGGGAGAGTGATGAAAGCTGATCAGTGCCATGAAGCTCTCCTGATCCTTTATCTTTTTGCTCTCCCAGGAGCTGAGAGGAAAGGAAGATGATAAAATTTACCGTGGCATTAACAACTACCAGAAGTACGTGAAGCCCAAGGACACGTCCATGGGAAATGCCTCTTCAGGAATGGTCAGGTGGGTTGGGATGAGCCTGGGGGAACTGGGACCATCCCAAAGGCACCTCTTTGAGGCTTGAACTTTGCTGTCACTGCTGGTTTCTGTCTGTCTGGCAGGGCTGGTGTCTGGTTCTGGCCAGGCCCTGCTGGGCAGGGACCCTGAGCCCTCTCCATCCTTCCAGGAAAGGCCCCATCCGTGCTCCGGAGCACCTTCGGGCCACGGTGCGGTGGGACTACCAGCCTGACATCTGCAAGGACTACAAGGAGACGGGGTTCTGTGGCTTTGGGGGTGAGTGGGGATCATCCCTGCAGCTGAAACAGTGCTGCAGCAGGTCTGCAAAGGGATCCAGCCCAGCTGTGAGCCCCTTTTGTGGTGCTGAGACCCACAGTGGGGGTCCTGGCATTCCCACAGGTATGTGGGTCCACGGGGGCCACGGGAGGGATGGGGTTTCCTGTTCCTCATCCCACTTCCCACGTGTGTGACTGCTGGCACTGTCCCATACCTGCTCCAGGAGCTTGGCACTGCCCTGGAGCGGGGAACAACCGAGGTTCACCTGCTGGGCAGAGCTCAGGAGCGAGGTGTGCTGGTAACACACTGTGCCCTCCCAGCCTGGCTGGTAATTCCTCTTCTCCCTGTGCTGCTCAGACAGCTGCAAGTTCCTGCACGACCGCTCGGACTACAAGCACGGCTGGCAGATCGAGCGGGAGCTGGACGAGGGGCGCTACGGGGTCAACGGTACGGCACCCCTGGGGGAGGAGGACACCACATCCTGCCTTTTATCATGGATTTCTGGCCAGTATTAATCCAGCCCGGGGGGTGTGCAGTGTGGGACAGCAAAGGGCTCGTTATTCCCAAACTGTGGAGCTCCCTGCCGCGGTATGAGCTTCGCTCTGCTGCTTTCGGACAGCCACTGACCCCACTCAAGAGGGTGATTTCTTTCCCCTGTGGCTCTGTGACAGGAGGGCCCTGCTGTTGTGGGGTTTTGTGGAGCTGGAGCTGTCCCACAGGTGCCCAGGGGCTGTGACTGTTCCCTTTTGTGTCCATAGCTGTGGCCCAGGGTCGGTGAGCGTTGTTGTGCAGCTGGGAGGGAGGAGGGTGCTCTCTGTTCAGTTGGAGCCAGAGTTTTGGTGGCAGCTGGTTTGGAAGAAAGTCTGAAAAACATGAGGGGGCTGGAGGATGTTTCTCTTTATAGCAGTGAGTGGGTGAGGGAGAAAAGAATTTGCTCTTGTGAGATGAGCACCAGGCCCGCTGGCTCATTAGCCCTAATTATAGCCCAGGCCCACGTGCGTGACTGCCATCAGCAACTCCCAGATGCCAGAGCTCCATTGTTTCCAGCACAGATTCAGTCCCACCATGCTGTGCCTTCTTAATCTTTAATATTCCACACCCCACACATGGGCTGGGCTGGCTGCTCTTGCTCTGCTCTGCTTCACTCTCTCTTCTGCAGACGAGGAGAACTACGAGGTGAGCAGTGATGAGGAGGACATGCCTTTCAAATGCTTCATCTGCAGAGGTTCCTTCAAGAACCCCGTGGTCACCAAGTGAGTGGTGGTTTGGTGTCTGCTGTGGATTCAGCTCCCTGAGTTGTTCACTGTGGAGGCAAACACTGCCCTCAGGCTGGGGGTGGAACTGCTTGTTGTCTGCCGTGGCTTTCTGGTGGGTGGGGGAGTCCTCTGAGAACCAGGGAGCCTCAGCTGCATCTGGAGCATCCCCTTGGAAGGAATCTCAAGCCCCTGGTCAGGCACTTCTTAGATTTTCACAGATGCTGACTCATTACAGAGTTTTTCCCCTCAGCCTTGGGGTTTTGTCATGCCTTCATTCCTCCTGGAATGGCAGAGAAATGGGGGCATGGGGAAGCCAAGAGCTTGGTGAGGAGGAGGAGGCTGAGGGCAGCCCTGTCCCACACTGCTGGGTGCCCCGGTGCCTGTGTCAGAACAGGTCACTGGTGGCTGTGCTGTCACTCCACATCACCAAAACAGCTTCACGTGGGGACAGGGATGCAGGGGAAGCTCTGCCTGCAGCTCCCTTTTGCCTCCCCTGAGCACCAGCAGTCCAATTCCTGCCTCCAGGCCAGGGTGACTGTGTGTGCTGATGATGGCTTGCAGTGAGCCTTGTGTGTCCCTCCAGGTGCAGGCACTACTTCTGTGAGAGCTGTGCCCTCCAGCACTACCGCAAATCCCAGCGCTGCTACGTCTGCGACAAGCAAACCAACGGGGTCTTCAACCCAGCAAAAGGTACCACCCACCTGGGGAGGGACAGAAACCTTCCCGAGCAGCAAAGCCACCAGCTCCTCAGGGGGCTGGGCCTGGCCCTGGAGCTCAGAGCTCTTGGCTGCCAGCAGAGCTTTATTAGTGCCAGGAGATATTAAATCATGGCCTGGGAGGGTCTGTGGGGAATTCAGAGTGAGTTCTGCAGAGCGAAGGGGGATAGATGTGCCAGGGGAGCAGCTTGTGCCATCAGTAATGCAGTGATGGACTAACAGCTCATGCCTGGACTCGGCCAGCACTGGGTACCGCTGAGCTGAGCCCCTGCAGGGAAGGGATTTTCAGTAGCTGCCCTGCTCCTGGGTGTTCACAGGGCCTGTGGGACAGCCCCTGCTCGTGTCACCTCATCCTGCCTGTTCCTGTTTTCCAGAGCTCATGGCAAAACTGGAAAAACACAAAGGGGAGGAAGAGGAGGAGCAGCAGTCGGACCACGGCGAGGATCAGCAGTAGCAGAGCAGCCTGTTTTGTAAATAACTGAATAAAGCTTTTGTAGGAGAAAAAAAAACCACCTTTACAGCTGGAGCCAGGGGTTGTGTATCCAACCAGCAGCTACTGGAACAGTGTCCACCTGTGCCGGACCCCTTGTTCACTGCTCTGGCAGAACAGGTAAGGTCACACTCAGAGCTGTGGTGATCCTGCTGCTGTGTAAGCATAAAACTACCCAAATTAATTTAAGCCCATAATCTCTGAGCATGGAGCAAAGCTGCAAACAGGGACAGGGAGGAGAAATATGAACTGGCGTTAAGTTCATCCTTCACCCTGAAAATGCCAGCTCAGGGGAAAACAGGCTGCAGCACTGCAGCTATTGGGGATTTATGCTCTCCTGTCTTGGTTATTAGAACTCAAGAGGGATGGAACACACCTCTTGAATCAGCCCTGTTTGTGAGAAAACCCAGCCCCAACCATCATTCACTGAGCCCCAAAGGTTTCCTGGCAAGTGATACTGTGCTTTTTCTGGCTTTAAGTAGCAGGGCTCCAGTCCTGATCAGGGTTTTTGCAAACTCCAGACTTCATAGCAAACCAAGAAATGAAGATCCACTTACCCCTAACAAGATTAAATCAGGAGACAAACCTGATCCTGGGGAGGAAACTGGGCCTGACCTTACAAACACCCCTGAGCTGGGAGAAGGGTTTCACTGAAGGTTTCAGAGAAGAGAAAGTGCAGGTGTTTGCAGCTTCTTGATTTCGCTGTAATATGTCTTTGAAACATGAAGGGCAGCTGCAGTGAACTGGTGACCTGCATGGAGATAAGAGCAAGTGTGCACAGCCAGCCTGTGGCACCCTCTGCTTCACTCCCATCATCCTGCAGAAACAGCAGCCTTAAAAAAAAACAACTCCAGAAATGTTTTATTTGGTTTTTTTTGGCAAAAAAAACTAGAGTAACAAACTTTCATCTGGGTTCAAGTACAGTTTATAAACACAAGAAGGACCTGTTGCCAGCACCACTCCTGCCATCAACGGCACCTCCACGGGGATTCTCAGTGCTGCAGTGAAGAGCAGATGACCTCCAGCACCGGTGGTCCTTGGAAAAGTCAAACTAAAAGCCTTAAATACACCTCAAAAAAAAAAAAAAAACCCAAATGCTGTGGGATGGGGGAAGGGCAGAGTCACACAGGCAGGAATCACAGGGAGCCACGAGAGCAGCTCTGACCTGTCAGTCAGTCAGGGAAGGCAGAAGAGCAGTGGTAATGGAAGGGTGAAGTTCAGTGCTGTACAGGAGTCATCAGCAAGAGGATTTAGCGGGAAAATCAACTTATTTTCCCTCTCTGCCAGGGTAAATCACTGAGAACAAGCTGGTAAAGAGAGCTGTGAGACCGGCCCAGATAGCATGAGGTTCAACTGGCTGGGGATAAAACAGCTGGTTCGTGGTACAGGCATCCACTGCTCTGGTGACACGGGCAGCTGGGAGGGGAGGCTGGAAGGTCCTGTCTGACCTGGAGTTCAGAGTGCTCAGCATCGAGGGAGGAGTCTCAAAAGCCCTCTCCAGAACTGGCAGAGCCCAGTGCTGCAGAGGAATGCCCAGCGCAGCAAGAGTGCCTGGAATGGCACCAGCTTGGCTTTGATCTCCCATTTTCCATCACAAAGCGGTAACTAAAGAACATAATCCCTTTGTGTCCCCATCAAAACTTGTCCTGTAACAACAGGAATCTGACTAGTTCTAAGAGAATGCCCAAAACTAAGAGCTGCCCACCTCCCCTCAACTCTAAGGCACCCTTAAAAGAGAAAGAACCACAGAGGGTGAGGACATGCAGCCTCAATTGTGGTAAGAGGAAGCCAGTGATTTTTAGAAACACATAAATAGAGACCATAACTACACAAATTCAACCCCCTCAAGTGATCTACCAGTGCTCAGCCACAAGGCTGGGGGCTCTGGGCACTGCACCATCTGGAATACTCCACAGTTCCTTGGGTTGATCCTTTCCCAGCTCAGGTCTGTCCATGTTTCCAGGCTACTTCTTAAGTAAACAGGCAGCTGAAGTTCCTTCCCAAGGACCTGTAAACTCTTTCTGTGTGTAACATTCATCAGCTTTTATGAGCAGGACCAAGAAATACAGTGTCCAGAGAGCTCCTCCAGAACTCGAGTGTCCCTGTTTTTTTTTAGAATTCCCAGTCATCCACATCCAGCTGCTCCAGATTTGACACCAACCCAAAGATGCCACTGGGATCCTGGGGCTGTGTCCCTTCCAGGTTGGTGATGGGGGTGACGGGGCGCAGGAGTTCAGGGAGTGCTTCGGACGCGCGGCGCTTGATCTGCACAGAGCAGAGAGAACCCCCCTGCTCAGGTGCTGCTCCTCACCCAGGCAGCAACACCCGCCAGGAAACGCACCCCTCATCTGGACTTAGAGCTGCCCACACCCCAGAACTCAACAGCCTGTGGGGGAAGAGCTGCTGTGGCAGGTGGGACAGGCAGATGGACAAGAGACGCTTCAGCAACAGCCCGTGCGTGCCCTGGAGGACGAGGGATCATCACCCTGCACTGCAGACACCAACCTGAGTCCTTCAGGTCACAGAGAATTCAGCAACTCAACAGGCCCACCCTCGGGTTCAGTGACACAGCAAGACAACTGCAGATAAATTAGTTCCTTACCTGCTTGAAGAAGGGGTGACTGAGCAGAGTGCCTGCGCTTGGCCTGCGGGAGGGAGGGACAATCGAGTAAGCACACAAAAAAGGTGGCAGTCTTTGAGGTCAGGGAGAAGAAGAAAGAACAGACCAGTCCTTCCTGCCTCTCCCATTTCTATTGGGTTTCTCTCTTTTGGCACCAGCAGCACAATTATTAAGTATTTATTATCACATAATGGTTTATGTGAGGTGAGTTCAACCTTCTTTTTAACCTTCCAGTTACTTACTTGCCCCCCCCAACATCTGGCCAAGGACAGTTTCTGAGCAGTGGGACATGCCAGAGAAATCTGTCATGGCTCCAGATCACCCTGCCCTCACTACAGAGGAAAATGCAGCTCTTGGTCCCTTCCCATCATTCTTCTCTGCTGGTTGAAGAGCAGAGTGATGGGAACTGGGAAAAATGGGTCTTAAAGGGGCCAGAAATTCAAGTTGTTCAAGTTTGTTTTCTTGATGTGCAGCACCATTCCACTCCCCAAAAAAAAAGGTGTCAAGGAATCCTTCAGGCTCTCTCCTAGAAAGTGCTCCAAGTGTTAACACTGCTCTGTTTTACACGCTCAGTGGACGGAGCACGTCGTCCCTCCACCACACTCTGGGGAAGAACCCTTTGAACTTTGCTCACTCGAGCAGGTGTGAGGAGCAGCTTTCCCCTGGCTTTACCTGAAGTCGGGGTTCCTCTGCAGGCACTGCTCCACGAAGTTATGGAAGTAGGTGGAGAAGGTGCGTAGATAGGGGTGCAGGGCCGGCTCCCCGTTGGCCGCTCGCGCCGTGCTCTCGCCCATCCCGTAATTAGCGCTGGAACGGGAGGTCTTCATAGTCAGCTCGTCAGCAGGGATTGTGGTGGTGTCCAGCAGGCAGGGGACGGTTCCATTCAGCTTTTCCAAGAGCATCTGGAAGAGCAGGGCACAAGCAACCATCACACACCCAGGAAGCGAGAGCTGGGACTCCCCCACTCCCACGGGCGCAGCACCCTTCGGTCTCCACATCCCAGCCAAGCAGTTCCACGGGCCAGGATACAGGGTGGGAAAGGAGCAGCTGCCAAAGCAAACTTCACCTGAGTGGAAGGCATGTCTTTGAACGGGACGTGGCCGTTTGCCAGCTCACAGGCCGTTATCCCCACGCTGTAAATGTCGGATTTCGCATCGTAACCCTGGAGGTTCTGCGCGGAAAGGGGAAAAGAAAAATCAGCCCTAAGGACTTGATTGGGCAGTCCCCGTGATTTGATGGGCAAGTCAGCAAACCCAGATGATGAGAGCAGGAACAGGACAGCCCACAGATAGACTGGTGTGCTGTGGGGGGGTGGTTTGGATTGTTAAGGCACACAGTTAAGGGAAACATTTGTGCAACTGCAACCAGCCAGCCAGTAGGGTTGGCATCTGCCTTGGGGTAACTGGCACCTGATGTGACACTTTGCTAATGAGACAATCTGTAGAAGTACCTAAAATAAACTGTTTAATCAAATAGGTAAACTTGTCAGAGTTTCCTTGCACCCACCCCAAATCTGTTTCCTCTAGTCTCTACCCTTCCTTTTCCTTGCATTTAAACACCTCCTTTCTGTTCAGCAACTTCCCCTTCGGACAGGAAGACAAGTTTCCCCTTTGCCAGGGGGTCACTTGTTTTGAGGTAAAAAGGACAGGAAAAAAAAAGGATAGAACTCATCACAAGAAAAAGTGACTCTGTGGGTTTTGTCATGTCCTGCCCCTACACCCCCTGAAGGTGCCCCAAGAACTCAGAACATCACACAGATACCACAGATCACTAAACACAAGCAGGATTTTTTAAACACACCTGCTGCAAGACCTCAGGGCTGAGCCAAGGCAGCACTTTGATGCTGTATTTGGGGAAGTCATGAACAACTTTGAGGCGCTGCCCGTGGTTGATCATACTCAGGTTGCTCCTCAGGCCAGAGAGGTACACCTTGCCATCCACAGAGATCAGGATGTGGCTGGCTTTGACACTCCTGGGAAAAGAAGGGAGAAACAGTCAGGTTCCCTGTCTTTATTCACAGGACAACAGCTGATCAGCCCCCTCCCAAGGACACTGAGACTCCCAAACAGCCATCTGGCACCACTTCTACAAACATCAACAGGACTCTCTTCATCCCCTCTGTGTGTTCCCAAAGAATGTTTCTGTGGCAGGGAGAAATGCAGGACTAAAGCTTATGGACTGTGGTTTCAGGATAAGTCTGTTCCACAGTGACACTTCCCTGCAGCTTGGTAAGGCCAGGGATATCATCTCCCTGAATCATCCTCTCTGCTCTACTCTGAGCAGTATTTCCAAGAACTTCCCAAAAGAAGGGAAAAGGATCAATTTGTTTTTTTTTTTAATACCTATGTACATAGCCCATGTGGTGGATGTAGTCAAGTGCTTTCAGTACACCTTGGAGGATATATGCAATGGCCAGTTCGCTCATCCCATCCATAAAATGGGTACAGATTAAATCCTTTGCAGAGCCTGAAAAGAAACAGAACACCACCTGTCAGAACAAAAGCCCCAAGGGTTCCATTTCTTTTCATTTCACACAGCATGATGGTCAGGCAAAGGTATCCCCTCTCCACCTACCATAGGCCATGAAAGATGTCACAACCCACAGCTCGTTGTCAGCTATGAAAGTTGCTTTGTATGGCACGATGTTGGGGTGGTTGAAGAGCTTGGAAACGTGAAGTTCCCCCTAAAATAATAATTAAAAAAAAAAAAAGATGTTTTGATTAGGTTTAGTAAACGCAGAAATATGACTGCAGTAGTGATAAGCACAGCTCTGGCTGTCTCTGTCCTCTCCTCAGCTCAGGGTTACCTGCAGGAAGGTGACCATCTCGTTGGTGCAGGCCTCCAGGTTCACCCTCCTGACGGTGACGTACTCTCCGGTGGGTTTGTACCTGGCCAGGTTCACAACCATCAGGTCTTCAAAGCCTCTGCCTGAAAGGAAAGGCATTAAAGCTTCAGCGGCACTGCTGGAACCACATCCCTCTGCACAACTCCTCCAGCCCTTGACCCTTCAATCACATTTACACTCATTTACCGAAGCTATTTCTGGCCTCGTGAAAAGGAGTGATCGTCCCATCAGCACCCCACTGAGAGGAATCCTCCCAGCCAGTAATATTATCCTGTCCTTCAAAGTCAAAACTGAGGTAGAAATAAAGTGATTAAGACCACCAAGGACAGGTTTCAGGCTGGTTTTGCTGACTGAACTGCACCCCCAGTATCACTAACCCACCTCCCAGCTGAAAACCTTTTTTTATTCCAGTGAGTTCAAAACTCAAAGATGACAGACACCCAACGTCAAAAATAAGCAATCAGTCAAGAAAAGGCCAACAATCTGTCCAAGCTGTTTTTACCTATGATAGTGAGCAACTCGTAGCAGCTGCTGTCTGGCAGGAAGCTGCTCATGGTGTCCCTTTTAGGGGAAGGAGCTATCGACTCGGAGCTCGCCTCATTGGTCTGGGGGGCAAAAAAAAAAAGGAAATAAGGTCAAATGAAAGAAAGATCACCCGCTGGAAAAATCATCTGTGCCTTATGTCACCACACACCTCAAAACAGTGGCAGTACTGAATGCAGAAGAGGATTTAATTGCTGTCAAAGTACTCTTTAATAGTCATTTATCAATTGGAATTCAGGAGATGCCTCATTTCAGAAGATCCAGACAGCTGTGTTACAGAACAAGTAACAGGTCAGCTGTTAATCACTGTAAGCCAGAATTTATTCCGGGATTATTTGGATAAAGCCAATTATTATTTCCCAGGAGAGCCTGAGCGCTGCTTTAAGGTATAACTGCCTTTTTTTTTCCCAATAATTACAAACTCCTGTGCCACCATCCTGTTGCCTGGGCAAGAGCCAAAGGGAAGCTCATTCCCAGCATTTCCCTTCCCCGTGGCAGTTCCTGGTAAATGCTGGAAGCTCCTGGTTTTCACCTGGGATAAGCCCAGCAGAGCTGAAGCTGCTTGAGTGGCACAAGGGATGAAGAAAATCAGACATGTGTGGAAAGAGAAGCTCCAAATGAAAACTGCAAAGCATTTAGTGCTTACAGACAAAAAAAAAAATAAAAAAAAAAAAAGAGGGGGGAAAAAGAGATAAAAAAAGCCCCCACCAGCACATGGGGAAGCAGAATTCCTGTCAGCTTTCCCTCACTCCATCTGACAGAAAGCTTTCTGCCTCATTTACACACACATAAATCCTCCCAAGCAGGATTTTGCAGATGATAAACTCCCGACGTTCTTACAAAGTTCCTTTATGCCTTCCAGCTCCCTCGAATTCCAAAGTCCCCAGGAATGCATCCAAATGGGGATTAGAATTTATTTGGGGTCTAAGAAATGGTATTTAGTTATCTCCAATTTCCAGCACATTAACTCCTCCTGACATTTGGAACGCCAGCTCAATTTTTCCACCTCATTCTTCATCAACTGCAAGTGCCCTTTATCAGACCTTTCCTCGTGGTACATGAAGCAGAAAAGGTTTGTGCCTTTTCCTCATGCCACAGCGAACTCCCTTTTTTTTTTTTATTTCCACCACTCAAAGATGGAAACAACACAGTGACAGCCGGAAAACAAGGAACTGGCTGTTCTACCCAACAAGAGGCAAATGCAAAGAGCACAGACAGGAATTTGCTGCAAATTACCTTATCCCTAAGTGTAGTTTGGGAGTGAACTAAAGAGTCGCATTTCCCAGGTTCCACCTCTTCAACTGGCTATAAACAGCACACTGCCTACCTTGAAAATACCTTTCCAGGAAGGGAAAAGGCAACAATTAAGATTTGCGACCAGTGCTGGGGTATAATTTCAGCTCAAACATCTCACTCCTGTCTCAGCACCAGCACTCCCAAACCCTTTCTCCAAACCCTAAGACTGCAGTGCTGCCCCCTTGGCTCAGAACAGGCAGCAGCTTCCCACTCAGGATTTCAAACTGCTGCTGAAGAGTCAGTTCTGATCTCAGCTGTTACCATTCACGACTCCTTGCAGCAATTTCACACGGTCCTGTCAACAGCAAGACTGCCAGGAGAGGCACACAGGCAGATGGAAACCTCTGAAGCAAGGAAAGGCACCACCAAGGGGATGATGGAAGCAGGGGGCTGTTGGAAGCAGTTATGGAGCGGCGACAGCGGGTGAGACACTTGAGCGACATGTAAATGGTTTGCTTGATTAAAGTCCACTCCAGGGAGAGCATAAGCCAACAAAACAGATGCAAAGAATTAAAGAAATTGAATCTTATTAATGGTGGAGGCTGTACAGCCATGGGAAAATGCTGTAAATTCTCTTTTTAAGTCTTCCAGTGGGAGGTCTTCACTCACCTCTCCTCGTGTTAGCAGTGACCAACAACAGAGTTAATGCAAAAGGAGCTCTACCAGAAACTTATCCACACCATACAAGAGTTTTAAAAAACAAAAGGAAGTTAAACTGAAATGTCATTTATGAGATACTGCAAAAAGCTCCTCGGTGGTTTCACACAGGAGAACTTTTGGTGTATGGTCAAAGGCCAAAGCAGCTTTGTGGCACAGCATTCAGTCAGAGCTGGCTTTTACAGCTCCTGGAGCTGATCTGAGTTTGGATTTAAAGGGAATTAATCTTTGGAAGGCAACCACTGGTATAAATGCCACAGCACAGTCTCTGTGTTATGTGATGTTTGCAAGGCCCTGCCTTTGCCAAATGGCATTGCCCTGAGTTAGGAAGAGGGAATATCAGGGTTGTTCTGCTGCCTTCCTCTCCACCTCCTCATTCCCTCGCTCGCTTTCAGCACAAGCAACAAAAAATTATTTGCTTTTTTCTACAGCCCTGCTGGGGAAAAAAAAAAACCACACAAAAAAAAGGCTTTTATTTAGATATAAAATTCAAAATGGGAATCAGCACAAGTGTCCAAACCCCAAGTGAACACTTTACCAAACCCAAAACAGATGCTAATCTCAACTTGCTTCCAGCCCAGCATATGTGTAACACTCAGCCATTTACAAAAGGTGTGAATTCACTCAATTTTATACAGAGCCTTCCAAATACATCTCCTATTTTCAGCTTTGTTTGTGCCAGTAAACTACAGGCACTGGCACAAAAATGGATTATAAGAAGCTTGAACTGACACGGTTCTAATCAAATTACACTTAATTCATGTTTTGTAATTAACTTCAACTGGAGCAACACCTGCACACGGAGATGTTTCGGTGTGGTGTGGGGAGGTGGGGAATCATTTACACAAAAATACTGTATTGTAAGTTGTGCTATTTTATGTGCTCATTATGAAGCAGAGAGTGATCAGGGCCTGGGGAACAAACACCACCAAGGTGAAGCTTTCCACTGCCACATTTTTGTGTCCCTGTCCGGGGGTGATTTTACTTCTTGGGAGGCAAATCAGGCGTGGAATTGTCCCTGAAAATGACCACCAAACTAACCCCTTTCTTCATTCTCTGAAGAATCAGATCTAAATCACCACAAAAAGAGACCCTTGAAGGGCTGAGGGTAGAGAGAGGGGATGACAACCCAAATCTGAGAGCCCAAGTTCCAATTCTTTTGGCTCGTCACAGAGAGCTTGAAAAAAACCACACACCAAAATCTGCGCTCCAGGGTGAAACCTGTGTCCACACTCGTAGAGCTAAATACAGAGATGAGATATACAACTAAGATAAAAAGAAAAATAAAATTAAAAAAAAATCAAACTTCCACAAGGAATAATCTCCATGCAATGAACCACAGCACCACAGCCTGCACAAGCCACTTACTTTTCTCCGAGAGTCACCCGGAGGCTGCTCTGGAGTAAAGAAATTAATTGTTCACCATGTTGTGTTCAGCAGATACCCCATTAAAACACAGCTGGAAAACTCAGCAAACAACCCTCTACGACACTTGCTGACACCAAACAGACACAGTGCTTTGTTTTATACACAGACATTTAATTTACATGTAGAATTTCAATATGGGGAATTAGAGAGGTTCAAGCAGTGCTACTGTTCATCTTTTTGACAGAAATGTGACAGTGGTTTTTTTTAATTATAACCCTAAATATCCCCCTGCCATGAGCAGGGGCATGAACTACATGATCTTTAAAAGGTCTCTTCCAACCTAAACTCCTTATGATTTTAACACATTCAAAGATGACACTTAAATGCAGAAGAAACTACCCAAAATTATTCCAAGTGATAAAAATTCTTCCACTCCTCCTGACAGCTCAAGGTCTAGACATATTTCCTATGCTGATTTTTTTTTTTTCCATGCCATTGATCAGGAGTTCTGCCTCCTGGCAATTTTGGGGTTTTATGCACAAGGCAGAGCACAAGCCCATCAGCTCTCTGCAGGCACACTGGGGAGCCATCAGCAGTTTCAAAATCCACTTTTACTCAGAAAATCATAATTAACTTTCCCAAATCCACCTTTTGATTAAGAAAAAAAAAATGGTTATGCTAAGAAATACAGACTAAAAATAGCCCAGTCATCAACATGGAACTGATTTCCAAAGGGCACTTCCACATTAAATTTCTGTGTTTGGCCAGCTTGAACAACCAGACTTGGTGCTACAACCAGCTTTAATCACCTCTTTCAGTGTTAAGACACATCTTTGCTACCAAATGAACAGCTAAAATAAAACATTTCTAACAAGGTCATCTAAGGAGGGCGGAAAACTTACCTCCAAACAGCTCGAACTCTCTTAAACCCTCAACAATGAACTTCTCAGACACCCACCGCTGAAAGAGAGAAAAATCCTCCCCATCAGCAGTTATTCCATCTGCAGACAAGTTTCTTTTCCCCCTTCCCCACCAAAAAAAAAAAAACCCCAAAACCACAAGAGAATCAGTTACTGCCAACCAACATGCACTTAAAATGCAATAAAGTCATTTTAATCATTCAGACAAGTTCAGCGAGGTGGTATCTCAGAGGATTTAGATATCTTGGTTATATGTCTACTGATTGAACGCAAAATTAGAACATCAAGATTTCAAGGCTGTTGCTCTCTCCCAGGATTCGTGTTTGCAATTCAACAGCATTAGGAATGTTTCTACCACTACTCAAGGCTGTAATTCAAAGGAAAAAAAAATTATCTAGACACATAATATATAATAGAATGTGCAATTTTAAGCTTGCAGAGTGTTGATCATGATGTCAGTGTTAAGCAATGAATCACAAACACTCCCGGGGTAGAATTTGTCTACTTGGCAAAATAATTTTAAAAACAGCTCATTTTTTTTTTTTTTTTAGCACAAGGGAAGCCGGTCCTAGAAAGCACCAAGGAGTCTTTTGGTGATAACAGCTCAAAACTTGTATCATTTTAAGGCATTAAAAGTGGCTTTGTTGCAGGAAACCTCACTTAAAAAAAAAACAGAATCAAAGAAAGCTGTTGAGTTTTAACTTTGCAAGCGAAGTGAAGGGAAAACCAAACACAAACAGGTGACAGAGGTGAGGCGGCCACTTCTTAAAGAAAAGCTGAAAATCAACAGCATTATAGCGCTTTTTTTCCTCATTACAAGGCCCCACTGCACACCAAGGAGATACGAGTGCAGCAATAAACCCTTTAGCACGGTGGTTTTTTAACACCGATCCCCGCCCTACAATTAACCCTGCCATTAAGTTTCCCTGCGCTTCTCCCGGTGCTCTCCAGGCCCGGCCCTTCTCCGCGCCAAAGCTCATCCCACCGGCCCGCGGGGAAAGCTGGAAGGTCTTCAAACACTCACCCGTATGCGCTCGGGTTTACTTACAAGGAAAGACATGGGGGCCGCCGCTGTGGGACCGCGCAGCAGAAAGGGTGGGAAACCTGCGGGGAACACAGCGGGGCGTGCAAGGGTCACCCCCGGGAACCCCTCGGGAAACCCCCGGCCCCTCACAGACCCACAGCCCCGGCAGGAACCGCCGGGAGCCCTCACCAAGCACCGAGACCCCTGAATCCCCCCAAGGCTCCTCGCCCGCCCTGCCCAGCAGCCCCAGCCCCTCAGGGGAGCGGTGACTCCGGTAAGCACCGTGAGGAGCCCTCACAAAGCACCCACACCCCGAACACCCACCCAGGGCAGCGTTAACCCCGGTAAGCACCGTCAAGAGCCCTCACAAAGTACCGGCACCCCGAACACCCACCCTGGGGAGCGTTAACCCCGGTAAGCACCGTCAAGAGCCCTCACAAAGCCCCCACACCCCGAACACCCCCCCGCGGGGCCCCTCACCCGCCCGGGGCCCACACTAATCACCGACACCCCGCGACCTCCCCCTGAGCCCCTCAGCCGGCCCTAGCGCGGGAGGGGCCCCAGGGGAGCAGTGACCCCGGTAAGGGCCGCCCGGAGCCCTCAGGAAGGTCCGACCCCTCTCAAAGCCCCGACCCCTCCCCGGTGCCCCCCCCGGGGCCCCTCACCGACCCCTCAGGCTGCGGCCGCCGCTCACCGGCGGGACGCGCTGCGCGTGACGTCACCGCGCCGGCTCGCGAGGGTGACGTCGCGTCCGCGCCTCCAGCTCGCGAGGGGGGGAGAAGGGGGGGCGGGAGCCGCCGCCATGTTGGGTCCCTGAGGGGAGGAGGAAAGGAGGCTCAGGGGGGGACCTTCTGGCTCTGCAACTCCCTGACAGGAGGGGGGAGCTGGGGGAAATCGGGCTCTGCTCCCAGGGAACGGCCTCCAGCTGTGCCAGGGGAGGGGCAGGTTGGACATCAGGAGGAATTTCTTCCTGGAAAAGGGCAGTCAGGCCTTGGGAGGTTTGGAGTCCCCATGCCTGGAGGTATCCACATCCCTGGATGTGGCACTCAGTGCTCTGAGCTAAGGGACAAGGTGGGCACAGGGTGGGCTTGAGGATCTTGGGGGTCTTTTTCAGCCTCTCAGATTCTGGGGGTCCCTCAGTGGCCCAAGCTCTGTCCCCCCCAGTCCTCGGGCACAGGGACCCCATCCCCATCCTTAAACCCCCAGGGGCAAATCCTCCATCTCCACCATCCCTGCACCAGGGGAGAGAGAGAGACCTTCCTGGATGTGCAAAACCTGCACCAAAACCTGCCCAGGACAAACGAGGCTTTTGAGCTCCTGCCAAATGAAAGGACCGCTGAGTCGAGCCAAGTAAAGTAGGCAAGTGGAGTGTTTCAATTATATTTTACTCTTTAGATTGCTCATTTGAATGTTCATATTACAAAATTAGCTGCCACGGCCCACAACTGGATGGGACTTCAGGAGAGCTGTCCACTTACTCAGAAGAGCACAAACTAGTTAATTCCTTTCCAAGAACTCTGTGAAACAACACTGTATTAATCTTTAAAGCTAAATAGTGCTAAAATTTCACATACTCTACATGAGTTTTGGTTTTCAGTATTTTCACCAACCATTATAAAATGACTGTATTTGCATGTATCAGGTTACAGACATTTGCATTTCAGTCAGGGTGAAGCATCCCATGGTGGAACAAGTTCAAGCAGTTGCTGTTTCAACAGCAGCTCTTTCTTATTGCCTCAGAACCAAGTCTGCACCAAGTATTGAACAGGAAAATGCTAAGACACTGTTTCCCCACAAAGCTGTTCAAAGCCTGCCACAAAGCAACAATAAAATGCCTTCTGGATAGGCAGCATTTATAAAATGCAGAGCTTTCCCAGCAAAGTGCCTGCACGGGGCATTCACTTCCTTCTCCCCCTCTGGATTCAAAGCCCTCCAGTGACCACCGAGCAGATGAAGAGGATAAATGTCCTCTGGAACGTTCCTGCTGCCTGGGGGACACTGGATCTGCCTCCTGGCTGAAGTGAACTGGGCAGCAGCTGCTGGGACCAGGAGAGAAGTGTCTGAACAGCTGAAAACAGCCAAGGAAAGCTGGCTGGAAACTATCCCTGTATTCCACTCCCTTGGTTCTGCCCATCCCTGTGTTCTATCCCTAAGCCAATCATGCCCACAGGTGACCACAAATATTCCTTCAGGCCCTTGTTTGTACAAAAAGAAAAAAAAGAAAGAAAATAAAAAAATCACTTCTATTCTACGGGGCTTAAATCCCTGAAGAATCCATACTGTGTATGGAAGGCTCTAAGTTTTGTGCCTTGATGCAAACAAATGCACAGTAAATGTTTATTGTGCAGTTTTCCTCCCCTTTTAAGTTTTTTTCCCCCCCCCTTTTCCCTCCCACTTAACCAAAACCCAAAGTTTTAAAACCAAAGCATGAATGATGTTACCAGCACACGTGGACAGGTTTACAACCTTCTGTTTTTTTAAAGAACAAATGACAAAAGAGCATTCGAGAATATTGCAATTTTTTTTTGTTTGTTTGTTTGTTTTTAAACGGACAAATAGCAAAACTTTTTTACCCCCTGGAATAAGGAGTGCCGAGACAAAAGCTCCTCCACACACACCTGCATGTTGCTGTAATACTTAAATAACACCAATGCAAGGACTTTTCTCTCGACGGCTACGAGTGCTCAAAGAAGCAGAGGATTATGGAGTTACAGAGGTCTTGGTACCCGTGAATTACAGTTCCCCAGGTGGCTCCTCACATGGCTTTCACTTTGATTTGCTTCATCTTCATCTGCTTCTTCTCCAGCTTCTTCTGCTCCCGCCGCAGAGCAGCTTCCTGTGGGCAAGGATGGAGGGGGGAAGAAACATCAGGGATCTCCTCAAAGAGCAAGTGGAGCATTTCAGAGCCAAACAAAGCTCCCAGTTCTGGGTTCACCTCCCTCCCCAGTGCGAGGTGGCTCCTCAGGTGCAGGGGAGGGTCCCCACAAAGACAAAACTCTTTCCCCAAAATCTAAGAGAAAGCACAGCCCTTTTTTATGCTCCAGCCAGCACAGGCTCCACCATCCTCCCTTTGGTTCAGACAAGTCCCACTGCAGCTGTGCCTCAGTTTCCCCATGTTTGACCAGCAGGGAAATCACAGAACCCCAGAAAGGGCAGGCACATCTTCCACCAGCCCAGGTTGCTCCAACCTGGCCTTGGACACTTCCAGGGATCCAGGGGCAGCCACAGCTTCTCTGGGCAACCTGTGCCAGGGCCTGCCCACCCTCAAAGGGGAGAATTCCTGCAGCAGCCTGTGCCAGCCTGAGCACCCCCCTCACCTCCAGCCGCCGCTGCTTCTCGGGATCCTCCTCGTTCATGATCCGCTCCTTCTCCGCCCGTTTCTTCTCCTCGCGGCGGGACTGGGCGGCCTCCTGTCTCTGCACGTGGGTCAGCTTGAGGAAGTTCTCCTCCACACGTGCCCTGTTCTTGTCAGCTTTCTGTTTGCCCTTTCCACGGAGAAAACAAACAAATAGATATAAGTTTACCTCGATTTTCCCACCAGCAGCATCTCCAGCAGTCCCACGTGAAACACGAGGCTCCTGATCTGAAGGATCCAGTGGTAAAGGCTGCAGTTTCCCACAGCAGACACAAAAAGACAAGACTCACCTCTCTGTTCAGCCGGAACTTCTTGGCTTTGTCAATGGAGTAGATGACCATGCTCATCAGAGGCAGCAAAGACTCCATGTCCTTTGGGGAAGTGTTGCCTGAACCAGGCACTGAAAGAAAGAGTTACCTGTTCATTCAGAGAGACTGGCAGGACTTTTCTACCTGCTGTAACGCTCTCTCCTTATTGCTCACACTGTTCATGACATAAAGGTGCTCTTATCCTCTTTAGGAAGCTTCACTTGGAGACACGGCCTTGAATTTTGAAGAGAACTACAGGCCTCTTCTAGAAGAGGTTCCCAACAGGCTGCTTTTATTTCAAACCAGGGGAGTCTGTGCAAGCTCAAACTGCAAGGCTTGTGGCCTAAAAATAAGCCACCTGTGGAGAGGAGTGGGATCTAAGATCAGCAAGAGCAAGATTTGAGTGTCCCAGCGTGTTGCTGCCTTGGGTTTATCAATCAGTGATCCTGGTTCATCAGACATCATTTTCCACAGGTGACAGAACTGGAGCAGGTGACTTGCACAAATAAAGCCCAGCAGTGCCCCAGACACACACACACACACACAGACACCAGTTCTCTTACCGTTAAATGTAAACAAAAGTGTCTTCTTAGTTTCGGGCAGTTTTGTGAGCTGGCCCTCCCTGGAGGAGAGAAAAAAGTGTTTGGAACAAGTGGCAAAAAAAATACAGGGATAAAAAATAACTGACATCATTAGGGAAAAACCTCATCAAGAACCAAGAGACACTTGGAAATTACTTGAATAAAACAAGATTAAAAGCCTGTCTGTAACCTAAAGTTAAGTTTCAAACTCTTCAGATTGCTGAAGTGTTTTACTCCAAGGTGTGCGGGGAAAAGGCATGAATGGAAAAACTGACTGTCAGAGGAGTACTGAGGAGGCCTGCATATTTTGAATTACATTCACTTTTGCACATCCTGTTGTTTATACCACTAAAGATCCATAAAACGTGCTAGGAAAACAAAACATCTTGTAAAGAATTCAAGTCTTCACTGCCCAAAATCCCACAGTCTTCCCGTGTGAGAAACTCAGGCCTACATTTCCCAGATCCTCCCCAGTTTCAGCACGAGGTGTGACAATTTCAGCTGCTGTCTGACAATTAAATCAAAGTCTGTTCCCTTTTTTTGGAGGAGAGTCTCAAGTTTGGATAGAGATCAGTTATTTATGTGCCTGTGAGCATTACACACCCTTGCACAAACCCACACGATCTGGCTTTGTACCTACTCTTGCATAAGTTTTGGACCGGAGAACTGGTCCGAGAATTGGACGGACTCGATCTTGTCAGCGTAGTGTGTGAGGAAATGTATCATCTGAAAGAGAAAGCGGGGTCAGTTTTGCCCAATCCCAATCCATCTGCAGCCTCCCCACTCCACAGGGGTCTGCCAGCCTGTCTGCCCACGCCAGGGGGTTGCAACTTTGGCTGGCTGGTGAAGCTGCTCCCAGCCTCTGAAAGGCAGTTTTCAATCTGCAGTTCAGGACAGATCAACAGCTGTGATGTAAGAAAGGAATAAAGAGAATTACATCCACCACCATGGCCATTTGGCACTCCTGTGATGCTCACAGGACACAGAGATCAGAACCTTGTCCCACAGGCTGTAAGTGCCAGGGTTTCCAGGGAATATCTGCATGAATTCATCCCAGTTTACCTTGGCGTCCATCATTCCCTCCGTGACCTCCCCCATCTCCGACAAGATGGC
This sequence comes from Empidonax traillii, assembly GCF_003031625.1. Lineage (NCBI taxonomy): Eukaryota > Metazoa > Chordata > Aves > Passeriformes > Tyrannidae > Empidonax > Empidonax traillii. Next base: position 662,617 of record NW_020956025.1, read on the forward strand.
CAGTGAATCTGGAAGCCCATATTTTGCACCAGACTTGGGTTTATCACTGCAGAACTCGCTCTGTTTCCAAGAGAACAATGACAAAACAAAATAAACCCAAAGCCCGTAAGCATCTCATCAGACTGACCTCTAAAAGTATCAGAAAAAGAAACAATAAAAAATACACTCAGTCACCCAGCCTGGCTGGGGACATTTCAAACAAAGCAAAGCACGAAGCATCGACAGCCTTTAAGTTGGTATTTCCCTTCAGCAGTCAGCACTTTCAGGAAAAAAAAAAAAAAGATAAACCAATTCTAATACAGCCCTGCTGGAATGCTCCAAGTTGGATTAAGGCAGGCATTTTTGCTCACACTGATAACAAAAGCTGGCACCCTCCCAACCACACTCCAGCGCTGTTACTTGAGAGAAAAGATTTGCAAAGCACTGCTTGTTGTCACTGGATTCTTTGCGAGGCTTCAGGGGTGGAACATATGGAAAGCTTCCATTTCAGATCACATAAAAACAGATGACCCACATTTTCCACCTCACAGATCCCTAATGAATTTTACTTTTCAAGCCCTGAAAAAGCCGTTTGTGCAGATTAAATGAGGTGAAGTGACATTTGTGGGTCCGGCCAAGACACCACAGCCCCCTCCTAAACGAGCTGCTTTCCACTGCCTCTTTCCCTGCAGCTCTCACACTTCCAGCCTCTCATTCCATTAGACTTTCATCCAGCAGATGAAAATTCCAACAGGTCAGTCACAAGTTTCCAGCTGTTCCCAAGAAAACAACGAATCTGCAGGTTGTTGATTTTTACATGCAATTATTTATCAACATGCAGGTACATACCAGGTCCTGCATCTCCTTCTGAAGTCTCACCAGTGCTTTTCTGGTTCCAACAGCAAACACGTATGTGTCCATGTCCTCATCGTTCATTGTCACTTTTATTTGCTGGGGAAACAGGAGGTTATTAGTCCTGAGCAGATTTCAGTGTCTGACACTGATTATTAAGAGCAAACACTGAGCAAGGCCAGGCACAGCTAAGAGGGAGGTGGCTGATCTAAAGCTTCCCAGAGTGTCTTAAAGTAAGGGAGCTTTTTAATCAGACTGAGCACTTAATTCAGTGCTGTGGTGTAGTGACAGGGACTAGAACAGCAGAGCTGTACAAGTAATTTGCAATTAAATATTCTCAATAGATACAAGTAAATGCAATTATAGATAAATGGAAAGAGAATTCACAGTGCACACAGCCACTGCTCTTCCAAATGGAACCTCTCTTGGCATTTATGCTCTCCAAGAGCAGGGGAGAAAGTAAAGAGGAACATTGCAGGGTATAATATCCAGACCCAACACATGGATTAAACACTGAACAGACAGAAGAACAATCTTTTAAGTATTTCAGATTGTAAAACTGCTTTTTAATCAAGCTGAGGCCTCAAAACACAACTGACTGCTCACCAAACCACTCAAAGATAAAGCCTACAGACAAACCAGATCTCCAGCCATCAGCAATTTGCATTTCACGGGCAGGAAAGAAACACAAACAACCCTTTCCAGATTGTTTCAAGACATGGAAGATATGGAACCCCACAGAAGTCACCTGGAACACCCGAGAGCAGCGGGGCAGAACCCGAGGAATGCAGGTTCACCCCAGGGCTCGGTACGTACCACTTGGTCCGACGCCGGCCTCATCATGCGCGCCAGCACGTTCAGCAGGTCCTGCCTCTTGAGGAACTGAAAACACAGCTTGGTAAACGCACAGAACAGCACTCACTCTCACCTACTTTGGTGGGCCCGATATGGGCCTGTGCAGATATTTAATTGTCCAGTTAGGCCTGGGTGTTTGCACGTTCAGAGCTCTGTGTCTGAACGGGAGCACAGGAGCCGAGCTGGGCTTGTTGCTCACACTGGAATGGAAAAGCCTCTAGAACCTGCCAACTGGCGACAGCCCCACCAACTCCCCCATCCTTACCTTCAGCTGGATGAGCATTCCCTCACAGCACACCCTCCCAGAGCACCACAAGTTATATATGTGTTCATTTTCTTGATTTAGCTTCCCAGTGCTTGTAGCTTCTTTATTAGTGCCATCATCCCCTGGAGGAAAAAAAGAGCAGTGAGAGACAACTGCAACCTAAAAGTCACAAACTGAAACTCGCACCACGTCACAGAAAAGGATTTGCTACAGCCCACATGGTCTAAACCCAAATACCAGAACTCTGTCATTGTGGAACTCACCCACAAGAGCAAAGTTACTTTCCAGCAGCTCCCTGTGGGTGTTGAACCAGGCGTGAGCCAGCCGGTTGTTTTTGTTCTTGCCGATGATGTAGTTCATGATGTAAGCCAGGAGCCCTGTGACCATCAGGATCTCCATGTAGTAACTCTCCCAGCTGTTCTGAAGGTGAGCAGGGACCTGTGTGAGGCAACAGAAACATTTACGTGCTGAACAAGCGGATTTTACCTACACAAACCATCTGGGAAATGCAGAGTATTGGAGGAAGCTCCATCCCCAACACAGCAGGAAGCTCCACAAAGGCACCAGGACAGAGCTAAACCTACATCATTCACTTGGCTCTGCTGGGGCACAGTGAGCACACAGGAAACTGGGAACAGCGTTCCCCAAATCAACAATTATACCTACATTAACTATTGTTATGGGGTCTTTGTTTTTGCTATGAGATGCATCTGGTTTCTCTTCATAGCCTTCAAACTCCTCATCATCATATGGTTCGCTCTCAGTGTCACCTTCCTAAAGGACAAAATCACAAACAGCGTGAAAATCCAAAGGCCAGGAAGTAAAATCCAGAAAGACAAGGTGAGAAAGAGAGAGACACTATCAGGAAACACAGAGACAGAAGATGAGGCCCTACCTGCGTGTCTGCATCATCAAAGTCTTCCTGATTCTCATCCTGACCTTCCAGCTCTACAGTGGCTTCTTCTTCATCATCTTCTGTAGTGATGATCCTCTGAGGAGACTCTGTGACTGCATCTTCATTCACATCCTCAAATTCGGCGAAGTCGTTATCGTCATATTCCATGATGTCATCCCCATCCTCGAATTCATCATACTTTGCCAAAGTAAAGCTCCATGGGATGAACAGGACAGCAAGGAAAAGATATAAATTCTTCATTTTCACTGGGGGAAAAAAAAAATAAATCAAATCAATCACTGCAAAGAGCCCTTATCAGTTCTGTTACATCACACCATTACAATCCCCAACTGCCACAAGCTATTTAAAAACACTACGAGGGTCAGACCAGAGAGAGAAATAAACCCCTGTCTGATCTTGCCACTTTCTCTATAAAGTAACTACTGCTACAAGAAAAACTAACTTTGAAGGAGGGATTGCTTGTGGCAGCAGCGAATTCCCATCTGGCCATGCTGTTCAGATGAGCAAGTTTGGAAGCAGGAATGTTCCACTATAAAACTGCCTCTCCATTAGCATCTCCCAGCCAGCACTGCCAGCTCATTTCTGAGAGCACACTCCGTGCCTACGGTTATCATTAATTAGCAATTAGACACAGGCAGCTCAACCAGTGTGTAAGAGCAGCAGTAAACCCTGAACTGCACTTAAGATTAATTTTAGTGATGCTCTGATAGTCTCTTAGTTGCAAAGTGCCCAGCTGGGATTTTCTAGGCTGCCTGCTCAGAACCAGGTCCCAAACTGCCCCAGCACGATCTCTGCTTAGAAACAAAGACCTTTTGTTGGGAGTTCAACCATAATGATAAAAAAAAAAAAGGCAGGAAGAGGATAGGTATTACACCAGTCCCTGAACCAAGAGTGAACTGGGGCTCACCAGCCCAAAGCTCTCCCCAGATCAGCCACTACCTTTTTTTTCCCCTCAGCTTCCCATCTTTTCTGCTTAATCTCAAAACAGTCCCAGCCCCACAACGAGGAGCTTCTCCAAGGTCCAAGAAAGGAGCCCCAAAAGGCAGCTCTGACCCTCCTGCTGCACCAGGCTGGGCTGGGAGGCTCAATTTACTCCCTCCCGCAACCAGAGCCGAGCGGGAACCCGAATGTTAATGAGAGTGTGCTCTTCTAAACTCAGAATAGAAACGATTTGGTTTCTAAATTTGACCAGCTCTCACACAGGGAACCCACTGTGTGACGGGGATGACAAGGACAGCTAAAATAAACCCCTCTGTCAAAGGCTCCTCATCCAGCCAAACCTGCACAGAACACGTTCACAGGATGTTAAAAGAGGATGCAAAAAGCACGAGGCAGAGCCCAGTACCATTGTTTGGAAACCTCGCAATCTGATGTGAATTTAGAAAGGAAAAAAAAAAAAAAAAAAACCAAACCACGATTTAGGTAGGACAGAATTGGCACTCAGAGGTTAAAAACCACCTGGGCAACGGAGCCACCTGCTCGACCAAACCACACCAGTTTCACAGTGAGAATTTCGAGACTCTTTGAGCACAATCACTTTCAGAAGACCCAACAACTCCTAGCAGGTTCCTGGAAAATAAACTGCGGCCAGTTCCAAGGACACGTTTGAGCTGGAGGCGGCTGGAAGCTGGAGCACCCCCCCCTGAGCTCAGCATTCCCTCAGAACAGGTTCCAAGTACAAACTCCAGGAAGCAGAAAATGCCTTGGCGGGCCCTCCACGCTCCACACCCCACCGAGGGACGGGTTCCCTTCCCGATCTCCACACGGGCTGTCCGGGACACCCTGGCGAGAGAAACAACTTCACCATAACCCGCAGGTAAATAAACAGCGCTGCTACTGCTGCTGCTGCTGCTGCTCCCCGAGCAGAACATTCACCCGCCTGTAAATAAATCTCGAGTCCAGACCCGGCTCCGTAGAAGGGCTGGGCCCTCACCGTGACCCCCACAAGTGCCGCCCGTTATCTCGCCGCTCCCGGCACAGCTCCCGGCTCCTTCCCGGGACACGAGTCAAGGTTAAGCGAGACAAAAACCAGCGCCCTGCCTCCCCGCGGCGCTGCCCGCACCCCCGGGGCTCGGCACAGGCCGTGCCCTCCGCGCCGGGCTGTGCCTGCCGGGGGCACCGCGGGCACCGGGCACCCGGGGAGGGGGCGAACGCAGCCCGGGGAGGCCAGAGCGGGGTGTGCCATCCCCGCAGGGCCCGAGCCCGACCCCAAACCCCAGACACCCCCCCGGCCGGGCCGCGGGGCCGCCTCACCTGAGTCACGGGCCCGTCCCCCGCCCGCCGCTCCGCGCCCGCCGGCCCGCGGCGCATGCGCGGCGCGGCCCCCGCCGCATGTGCGGGGCTGCGCGGGCACACCCGCGTGGGCGCGGGGAGGGCGGGCAGGGGAGCCCCAACCCCCTTGGGAGGCAAAAACACGCGGGAACCACCGGGTGAGCGGTGCGGTCAGGGGACCACCGGTGCTGTTCCCCAGCCTGCTTTTCTCTCGGTTCTCCCCCGCTCCCGCCTTTGCCCGCTCCGGGCGCCCACACTTGGGCGCGGCTTCACCCGCGGGCAGCGCGCACGCGCCGCTCGCGTCCCCCTGCGTGCCGTGCGTGGGCGCGTCGGCGCGTCGAGTCTCCACCCCCCGCCCCGGTAACCGGGGTAGTGGCGGCGGCGGCTGCGGGGCCGGTGGGTGAGTGAGGGGGCCCCGGGCGGGCACCGAGGGCAGCGGGGCCGCAGGGTCGACCCGCCCGGTTCCCCCCGCGCTCCGGAGCCGCCGGGGCCGCGGCCTGGCAGCGGGCGCGGGCGGCCCGGGCCTGCCCCGCACAAAGGGCCCGCCCCGCGCCGCGGCCCCGCGGGCGGGAAGGGCCCCGCGCAGGGCCCGGGGAGGCCGGTCCAGCTCCCACCCGCGCCTCCCGGCCCTGCCTGCGGGCTCGGCCCGCCGCCCCTCGGGCGGGGCGCGGCCCCGGGGAGGGCTCCGGGGAAGGGTCCGCGCCTCGGGAGTTCCTCCCGCGGAGCGGCGGCCGCGGGGAAGAGAAGCCTCGGGAGCTGGCCCGTGGTCCCTGTGCTGGCTCCGCGGGCAGGCTGAGCGAGTCTTGCGCTTTCGGGGCTGTACGGCCGTAAAAAAGGTGGTTCTCCTTATTTTCCGCGGTTGCGGGAGGGGGAAAGAAGGTGGATGAGTACAGTGAGGAAGGATCCTTGCAGCCAGGTTTTAACTCGGGAGTTTTAACGTGAAAGGTTCTCCTGTCAGCAGCAGGAGTGCAGCTCCGCCTCTCACCCTTCTGGGGCACATTTGGAGCTGCAGACCCGCAGGTGGGAAGGCCACAAGGTGTGTCAGGGCTCCAGGGTCAGTCCCTGCCACACCGAGCTGAACTGCAGAATTCTCCCCAAAATCTGCTCCTGAGCTCTGGTCTGGGCTTGAGGTTTATTGAGCAAGTCCTAAGCTGGTAAATGTTCAGCGCAGGGAGCAGCAGCACTGTTTACCTTTGGATTATTGGGAAGTTGTTTCTCTTGCCCACGAGTTGTGATCTCATCGAGGATTCTCAGTGTGAGGATTTGTTGTTTAAAGAGACTTGTAGCCTTTGGACAGCTGATTATAATGCACTGGAGAGCAGTGGGTGCCTTGCTGTTTAGTGCCGTATAGGTATCATTTACTTGACCAGGCAGATAATTAAATTATACAGAATGGAAACTCTAAATCTTAATATATCAGTTCAGTCTTCACCTTAGAAAATCAACGTTTTACGTGGAGCATTTAAAATATGGTTTGAAAACTGTAGGTAGGAGAGCATGTTTACACTCAAGGGTGGGACTGGGTGGCCATGCAAAACAGGAGCTGACTTTTCGTCTCTCGTTCCTCCTGGTGTTCAAAGTTCTGGCCCTGGGGTTGTTTGTCTTGGACTGCAAACAGACAGGACAGGTAACATCTTCAATATGCTGAAGTGAGCCTTGAGGGACGTGACCTTTTTTTGGGAAGACAAGCACTTGGGGTGGTTTTTTTTTTGTCTCTGGAATCGTGGATGTTTTCCCACTGACAAGGAAAGTACGGAGCCAAATCCTTTGTGGGAAAGAGATCAAACTTGTCCCTCACGTTTCCATAGCTGGTGTGATCCACTAACAAGGAAAATTGTGACAATCAATCGTCTCTAACTTCCTGAAGCACAAAGGGCACTGATTTCTCTTTCCTCATTTGAACAGGTCCACTGGGGGCATCATGAATTGGAACAAAGGTGGGCCTGGCACTAAGAGAGGCTTTGGGTTTGGTGGATTTGCCATAACCCCTGGGAAGAAAGAGGAGCCCAAGCTGTCCCAGCAGTCCCACAGCGCTTTCGGAACAGCCGGTTCCTCAGCAGCCTTTGCCAAGTCAGGGCCTCCTCAGCTGCCTTCCTTCTACAAAATCGGGTCAAAGAGGGCGAATTTTGATGAAGAGAATGCGTGAGTACAGTTGTGCCTTGGGTTTAGCAAAGCTTTCCCCTCTCTGGAACATATCCCAGCTGAGCCCCAGTCAGCTCAAGCTTATTCACTTCAGAGTTGGAACCGAGGATATTGGGAAGGAATTCCTGGCTGGGAGGGTGGGCAGGCCCTGGCACAGGTTGCCCAGAGAAGCTGTGGCTGCCCCTGGATCCCTGGGAGTGTCCAAGGCCAGGTTGGATAAATTTGGAGCAACCTGTGCTGGTGGAAGGTGTCCCTGCCCATGGCAGGGGGTGGCACTGGATGGGCTTTAAGGTCCCTTCCCACCCAAACCATTCCATGAAATCTGTCATATGGAAGGGGGTGGGCTCAGAAAAGCATCCCATATCCACCAACATGGGAGAGTCATTCAAGAAGATCAGTTTTTATGATATCTGTTTGTCCTTCAACCACTTCAAGCTTGTGACATAAATAATTGTAAATAAATGAATAAATCTCAGCTGTCCATCCTGACTTTTGTTATCCCTGTGGGAAACTTTGACTCACCCAGAAGCCACCAAAGGCTGTGAACTACGTGCTGAGTGGGCTGTTGGTCGTTTCTTTTCAGGTACTTCGAGGACGAGGAGGAAGATTCCAGCAACGTGGAATTGCCCTACATTCCCGCCGAGAATTCCCCCACTCGGCAGCAGTTCCATTCCAAGTCAGCGGACTCTGACAGCGATGACGATCCCCTGGAGGCTTTCATGGCTGAAGTGGAGGCAAGACCCGGCTGGGGAAATGTTTGTTCGTTGGTGCGGCCGCGAAATCGGGAGCGGCAAATGCCACTCGGGGGGCTTTGGCAGCTGCGAAAAAAAACCTCGTTTAAATTTGATTTTTAGGTGTGAGGTGGATCAGGAAGGGAGAGGGGGGATGTGATTTACAACAACTTAACTGCTCTGAGCACGTCAAAGCAATGCAATGCAGAGCTGTGCCTGTCTCTGGATATCAAACTGAGGTTTTCTGCCTTTTCCACCACCAGAATGTTAATTATTTGTATTTATAATGGGCTGTTTCTTAGCTACGGGTCTGTTGTTAGCACAGTGTTTTCAGGAGGAATACGGGCAATGTATTTTTTCAACAGCACCGCCACAAACTTAGAGCATGTAAATTCAAAGGTATTAGCAGGAGAATTCATTTAGGATAACCAGATATGGAACATGAGCAAGTTTAGCCCCAAAAGTGTCCTCTCTGTGCCATAATGGTCTAGTTAGGTAGGAACATTTTTCCCTTCCATGTTTTATCATCTTGGTCTTTTTAACATATGATCATTTTATGACCTGTTAGGATCAAGCTGCTCGAGACATGAAGAGACTGGAAGATAAAGACAAAGAAAAAAAGAACGTTAAGTAAGTTCCCTTTTGTCATTCCCATCCCTGCTGACAGAATTCCAATGCCTTTCGTTGCTGATGGTTGTTCTCTAGACAGCACGACACACACCTAATAAATAACCAGCATTAAACAGTGCATGATATTCCCTGTGGGCAAAGCTTTTTGTGCTGTAAAAAATGGGATGATAGGAGGGAAGGATCCACGGCAGCATCCCGGGGTAAACCGCAACAACAACACGCTGAGTTATCCCACGCCAGAAGCCTTTCTAGGCCACAGAAATTGGGGCAGCACATTGCACTCCTGCCACCTCCCAGAGCAGCCTGGATAGTTCTTCTTCCTCCCACAGCCTTGGGAAGATCAGGATGGTTTAACTTAAAAAATTGCAGTTATGTGAGCAGAGGAACTCGGTGCTGCCGTGCCTGAGTCCTGGAGGTTCTTCCAAACTTCAGCCGGGTTTTAAGACATTTAAAGCTGATTTATTAGGTAGCAGGTGATAATTGGGATACTAAATTTGGAGTTTTAAAAGCAGTTTTAAATTTTTGCAGCTGTTTTGAGCAAGGGAGATAGTTATGCTGTTGTATTTTTTTTTTTTTTGATAGAAATGTCAGATAGATTGGTAGAACTTGCATTGCATGGGGGTTGATCAGATCATACGTGGTCCTGAAACAGAACCCCGGCTCCAAATCACCACCTGGGGAAGTTCTCAACTGGATTTGCACTTCCTGGCTCATATTCCTCTTCAGTTATGGGACTTCTGTAGCCTCGAGAGCTTTAGAGCAGGATGGTCTTTGCTGTGGCTTCTGCTGGGAAGACGGAGCCCCAACCTTTCAGCCTCCTTGCCAAGAAGGAAAGAGAAATCTTTGCAGGGTCGCTGTTATGGTTGGCCCCAGATGCCAGAACTCCAGGGGTTGGGGTTATAAATGTTGTCAGTGTTGTGTCTTCCACGGAATCTGGAGCTCAGCACTAAAATCAAATGCAACTTGTGCAGCTGAGTCTGTGGAACACTTGCAGGGAAGTTTTTTTTTCTCCGCTTGTTTTTTCCAGGGGTATTCGAGATGACATTGAAGAGGAAGATGACCAAGTGAGTTCCTATGCAGTCTTTCTATCTTTTCTTTTTTTTTTTTTTTTTTTTTTTTTTTTTTTTTTTTTTTTTTTTTTTTTTTTTTTTTGGTTGTTGTTGTTTTGTTTTCTTTTACCTTCCCTCTCCAAACACACCACTGCAAGGGTACAAACAAAACTCCAGTTATTGTGCACAGTACCTGGACAATTCAAGCTCTGGTGGTCACCCTGTGCCTCTCCACCCTTCTGGGGGTTTCAAGAAGAATATTAGGGGACAATTGCATTCATTTAAGAAGATTTTTTTTTTTCAGTTAGTTTGAGCTTGAACTTCAGCTTCCTGTACAGGTTTTTCAGTATCTGAGGGTCTTATCCAGTTTGAAATGAGCACAATCACCCACCATGGGACACAGGGAGAGGCTGGTGGAGTGTGGAGGTGACTTACAGTGGAATTCAGTGTCCGTTAAGGGCAAGAATCAGGCTTTTTGCTCTTTGTTTTCAGAGGAGCTCCAGTTCTCCTTGAGGAATATAACCAATACAATTAGTGAAGAGGAAAGACTTCATTTCAAAACACACCTTACTACTAACATGTAATTCCTGTGCTCCTGGTACACTTCCCCTTGGAGACAGCTGTTGTTCCAGTCTGTTGTGGGAATAGCTGAGAGACTGAGGGATAATCAGCCTGGAAAAGGGAAAAGCCAAGGGAGTAAATGCCTATATTTTTAATTGAACCTCGCTCTAAAAATCTGATCTCAGATGTTTGCTTCAAGTCAAGTGAGAGTGGTGTTTTCTCCAGGAGAAAGTCCTGGTGTGCTGGGGGGATTCTGAGACACAGAGACATCTTTGTGAGCTGTGAGAGTGACGTGTGACAGTGGTGACAGGGACTGAACTTGGCCATGTGTTGAAGGACTCTTTTTCAGAATAGTTTCTTTCACGTTTGTTGCTGACTGCCTCGATGAAAAATAGATATATTTCCATTTCTTAGAGTCTCGTCAGGGGAAGTGAAAACAAAAACACAAGGGTCATGTGTTGGTAACATTGTGTTCTCTGGTTAGAAACCTGCAGCTTTTGAGCTTTGTTCATGGGAAATAGGAGTAGATTCCCTTGTAAACATAACAAGACTTGGTGAAAGGAGTTGTTAAGCAGACATGGAAGAGTAGCTTGGTGGTTTTTTTAGAAGCACTTTGTGGTCTGGCTGACACCAGAGTTGTTCTCATTGGTGCTTTACTGTCCTTCTGGACAGATCTCTTGGTGCTTGTTGGAAGAATCAGTTCTAGTGAAATTATTTTTTTTTTTTTTTTCCTCAGTGGTGGGTGCGAAAGCAAACAGCCACGTAGCATTTACATCACTCTAAGCAAGCAGCAGTGATTTTTTTCCATGCCACTGTGGGTGATTGTGCTGCTCTGTTTCGCTGCAGGAAGCCTATTTTCGCTACATGGCCGAGAACCCCACGGCTGGTGTGGTGCAGGAGGAGGAGGAGGACAACCTGGAGTATGACAGTGATGGCAACCCCATTGCACCCTCCAAAAAAATCATTGATCCTCTTCCACCCATTGACCACTCCGAGGTAGGGAGGGGTTTTATTCCGTTTTGTCCCGTTTGAGGCGTTCCATGAAGCAGGAGCTGAGAGAGTCCTCTAATATTTTGGTGCTGTCGTACTCAAGTCACATCAAAGCTCCTTGAAGTGGCTTCATGTTAAAGGAATGCACTTGCAGACAATTAAGAAAGGAAGGACTCTTGAGTCTGGACTGAGTTAGTAATTAATTCCCTTGCAGATTGAGTACCCCCCCTTTGAGAAGAACTTCTACGATGAGCACGAGGAGATCACCAGCCTCACCCCCCAGCAGGTGGTGGAGCTGCGGCACAAGCTGAACCTCCGGGTGAGCTGCTCACAAAACTGTCCTCCCACCGTCCTTTCCCTCCC
>NW_020956025.1:674241-676113 GCF_003031625.1 Empidonax traillii
TTTTTTTTGTTTTTTTTTTTTTTTTTTTTTTTTTTTTTTTTTTTTTTTTTTTTTTTTTTTTTGGTTGTTGTTGTTTTGTTTTCTTTTACCTTCCCTCTCCAAACACACCACTGCAAGGGTACAAACAAAACTCCAGTTATTGTGCACAGTACCTGGACAATTCAAGCTCTGGTGGTCACCCTGTGCCTCTCCACCCTTCTGGGTGTTTCAAGAAGAATATTAGGGGACAATTGCATTCATTTAAGAAGATTTTTTTTTTTTCAGTCAGTTTGAGCTTGAACTTCAGCTTCCTGTACAGGTTTTTCAGTATCTGAGGGTCTTATCCAGTTTGAAATGAGCACAATCACCTACCATGGGACACAGGGAGAGGCTGGTGGAGTGTGGAGGTGACTTGCAGTGGAATTTAGTGTCTGTTAAGGGCAAGAATCAGGCTTTTTGCTCTTTGTTTTCAGAGGAGCTCCAGTTCTCCTTGAGGAATATAACTAATAGAATTAGTGAAGAGGAAAGACTTCATTTCAAAACACACCTTACTACTAACATGTAATTCCTGTGCTCCTGGTACACTTCCCCTTGGAGACAGCCGTTGTTCCAGTCTGTTGTGGGAATAGCTGAGAGACTGAGGGATAATCAGCCTGGAAAAGGGAAAAGCCAGGGGAGTAAATGCCTATATTTTTATTTGAACCTCGCTCTAAAAATCTGATCTTAAATATTTGCTTCAAGTCAAGTGAGAGTGGTGTTTTCTCCAGGAGAAAGTCCTGGTGTGCTGGGGGGATTCTGAGACACAGAGACATCTTTGTGAGCTGTGAGGGTGGCGTGTGACAGTGGTGACAGGGACTGAACTTGGCCATGTGTTGAGGGACTCTTCTGAAATAGTTTCTTTCACGTTCGTTGCTGACTGCCTCGATAAAAAATAGATGTATTTCCATTTCTTAGAGTCTCGTCAGGGGAAGTGAAAACAAAAACACAAGGATCATGTGTTGGTAACATTGTGTTCTCTGGTTAGAAACCTGCAGCTTTTGAGCTTTGTTCATGGGAAATAGGAGTAGATTCCCTTGTAAACATAACAAGACTTGGTGGAAGGAGTTGTTAAGCAGACATGTAAGAGTAGCTTGGTGTTTTTTTTAGAAGCACTTTGTGGTCTGGCTGACACCAGAGTTGTTCTCATTGGTGCTTTACTGTCCTTCTGGACAGATCTCTTGGTGCTTGTTGGAAGAATCAGTTCTAGTGAAATTTTTTTTTTTTTTTTTTTCCTCAGTGGTGGGTGCGAAAGCAAACAGCCACGTAGCATTTACATCACTCTAAGCAAACAGCAGTGATTTTTTTCCATGCCACTGTGGGTGATTGTGCTGCTCTGTTTCGCTGCAGGAAGCCTATTTTCGCTACATGGCCGAGAACCCCACGGCTGGTGTGGTGCAGGAGGAGGAGGAGGACAACCTGGAGTATGACAGTGATGGCAACCCCATTGCACCCTCCAAAAAAATCATTGATCCTCTTCCACCCATTGACCACTCCGAGGTAGGGAGGGGTTTTATTCCGTTTTGTCCCGTTTGAGGCGTTCCATGAAGCAGGAGCTGAGAGAGTCCTGTAATATTTTGGTGCTGTCGTACTCAAGTCACATCAAAGCTCCTTGAAGTGGCTTCATGTTAAAGGAATGCACTTGCAGACAATTAAGAAAGAAAGGAATCTTGAGTCTGGACTGAGTTAGTAATTAATTCCCTTGCAGATTGAGTACCCCCCCTTTGAGAAGAACTTCTACGATGAGCACGAGGAGATCACCAGCCTCACCCCCCAGCAGGTGGTGGAGCTGCGGCACAAGCTGAACCTCCGGGTGAGCTGCTCACAAAACTGTCCTCCCACCGTCCTTTCCCTCCC
>NW_020956025.1:677256-693425 GCF_003031625.1 Empidonax traillii
GGACTGAGTTAGTAATTAATTCCCTTGCAGATTGAGTACCCCCCCTTTGAGAAGAACTTCTACGATGAGCACGAGGAGATCACCAGCCTCACCCCCCAGCAGGTGGTGGAGCTGCGGCACAAGCTGAACCTCCGGGTGAGCTGCTCACAAAACTGTCCTCCCACCGTCCTTTCCCTCCCATTTCTTTTGGATAATCTTAGTTTTAATGGGGGTTTGCACAAGGAAACTCCAGTTTTTGGATCCAAGCCTCTCAGACACCTGCAGTGGCTCTGATTTCTTGGAAGTCTCCTCTGGGTTGGTGGAATTGGGCAGTGAGGATTGCCAGGTGTGTGGTTGCACTTGGAATAAAGAACTCCAGAGCCAGGAATTAAAACTGGAAAAGTGATAGGCAAAAAAATCATTTACCATTTATGACATGCTACTGGGGTGACTTTCTATGAAGGGAATTATTTGGGGAAGAACACCAATTATACAAGGAGGTAATTGTGATGTTTAATTGCTCATGTTGATTGACAGTGTAAATTTTCATACCTGCAAGTCCTATTTACACAACTCCTCTGGAATTTGCACTTGTTCATAAAGTAAAAATCCATTTTCAGAGGCAGAGATACCCTTTTTTTTTTTTTTTATTCTTTGTACAGGTTGCTCTTTGGTTTTTTTTCTCTTACTGTCCCATAAACAAAGCTCTGCTTGTGTTTCCAAGGTCTCTGGTGCTGCTCCTCCAAGGCCTGGCAGTAGTTTTGCTCATTTTGGGTTTGATGAGCAACTTATGCATCAAATTAGGAAATCAGAGTATACCCAACCCACTCCAATACAGTGTCAGGTAAGTGTTGCTACAGCTCTAACATCTAAAAAAAAATGCTATACAGGAATGTATGAAAGCTTTTGGGGGGCTTTGTGTTTTGGTTTTCTTTAGAAATTATATTCGAAATAGTTGTAGCAGTAGCTGAATGAAGAGCCATCCACTGACAAATTCATTCCTTGAAGAGCCCTGCAAACGAAAGGGTGTGATGCTGTGTCCAAGTGATGCATTTCAGGACCTTAGGCCTTAATATTTGTAAAAACCTGTGGCTGAGAGGTCCTTGGAGCAGCAGTGGGGGTGAAGTGAGGCCTTTCAGCACTCAGAGTGGCTGCAGAAAGAACAGGCTCAGAGAACTTTTAGTGTTCTTAGACCTGCACAAGGTGCATTTGTGTACCTGTAACTGTGTCCCTGGGCTCAAACAAATTGATTTCAGACAGGGCACCAACAGTCCAACATGTCAGTGGCTTCCAGCCCCTCAAACTTGGCAGTAAAACTGTGTCAGCATCGAGGTGTTGTTGCTGCAATCCCTCCGTGCTGTGCTTTCCTCTGGTTCCCAGAGATTTCATGGCAAGTCCAGCACGAGGATATGCTGAGGTAGGAATGATATGGGCTGAGAATCTCCTCCTTTTTAGGGTGTTCCAGTTGCACTGAGTGGCAGGGACATGATTGGGATAGCTAAGACTGGGAGTGGGAAGACGGCAGCCTTCATCTGGCCCATGCTGATTCACATCATGGACCAGAAGGAGCTCGAGCCAGGGGACGGCCCCATCGCAGTCATCGTCTGCCCCACCAGAGAGCTCTGCCAACAGGTAGGTGTGGGGCATTCCTGTGTGTGTGTGTGCCATCCGGGGTCCTTGGAGGAGATGGCAAAATTCTGGGCAAAAAAAAAAAAAATTTATCAGAGAAGCTGTTTTGAAAAAAACTACTCTGAGCGTGAGTAGTGTTGGCTCCAGCTGGCAGCTCTTCCCTGCGCCTTTGTCTTGAAGGATCGGGACAAATCTGAAATTCTGAATTTCTGCTCAGTGCTCCCATGTTATATTCAAGGATAAGGATGCTGTGGATCCATTGCTACAAACTGAATGTGTAAAAAGACAGAGCCTGCAGGCTGAATGACGGTTGGATGCCCCAAAAAGAGGTTTCTCAGATTACTAAAAATTGTCCACACCTATTCAAGTATTCAGCCCTGAGAATTTCCGAACGATTTCCTCAAGTTCTTAGCTGCAAGGTGTTATTTCAGGAGCTGGAGTGTGCATTTTCCCAGAGCTGACTGTGGTGTGTTTGCTCCCCGTTCCCAGATCCACTCGGAGTGCAAGCGCTTCGGCAAGGCCTACAACCTGCGCTCCGTGGCCGTGTACGGGGGAGGCAGCATGTGGGAACAAGCCAAAGCCCTGCAGGAGGGGGCAGAGATCGTGGTCTGCACCCCTGTAAGTACCTGTGTGCACACGGGGCAATATGTCGTGAACTTGAGTGCCATCTTCCTGAGTCCTTGTGGGGTCAGCGGCAGTAACGCTGCAGGGTTGAAACGTGGAATCAGGATGGGTGTCGGTGCTTTATACAAACAAGCACCACTGGCAGCTGTTTTCTGCTTATTGCAGAAACTGTTATGAGCTTGGGCACAACTGAGCAAAAAAAATGGTTGGAGAAAGTTTTGTTGTGGCTGTTTATTTGGTGCCAGGCAAGAAAAGAAAAGTGTGGGGAACTCCCTCGCCAAAACTTGGGGGGTTAATAGGCAGTTCACATTTTAAATTTAATTATAAGGAAGAAAGGACAATTGTTAAACTGTTAACCTTGAAAAAAACAGCTGTAAGTTCAGGTTGTCAGGCATATCTTTCTACGATTTGAATACTGACATTTCTAAACTGAAGCCTTGAGATATTTTCTGTTCGAAGTCTCTGGTAAGTGAGGGTGAAAAGCAGTGAAGATTGTATATATCAACATTTTTTTAAAATACACTTTAAAAACTTGTTGGGTGTGGGTTTTTTTTTTTTCTTAATAGGGTCGTTTGATTGATCACGTGAAAAAGAAAGCCACGAACCTTCAAAGAGTCACTTACCTGGTGTTCGATGAAGCTGACAGGATGTTTGATATGGGCTTTGGTACGTACTGAACCGAGGTTTGGGAGAGCAGGGCTGTCCAGTCCCAGCTTAGTGGGACTGTGGAATGAAATCCTGAGTGAGAGGCTCTCCTCCATCCTGTGGCTGTGTGTTCAATCAGGCAGTGAAGCTGCCTTTTGAGTTACTCTCCTAAATAACCAGAGACAGTGGTGATTAGAGCATCCTTTCTTCTCCCTTCCAGAGTATCAGGTCAGATCAATCGCCAGCCACGTGCGCCCCGACAGACAGAGTGAGTAAATGGCTCCAAATAACCTGCTGAGAGGCAAAGGAGGCTCTGTGATGGCTGGGGTAGCAGTTCAGAGCCTGGAGCAGAGCGTGGATTTCTAGTTCTGGACACCACTCTTGCCAAAGTCCCCTGGTGTGACCCTGAGCGTGGGGAGGGAGCACTCGTGACTGGTGGGCTTTTGGCTGCTCCACTGACTGCACACAGAGGAAAGATGAGCTGAATTCCTGGAAATTCAGTGTTCTGAGCTGCAGGGGGGAAAGTTCACAGCAGTGCCACCTATTATCAACATTCCAGACGCCAGGAAACGCATTCCCACGCTTTGAGGCGTTCTGGTAGTGATTGATAACCTGGAAAACAGACCTCAGCCTCCAGATTCCTCAAGAATCCAGGTCCCTGCTCGCAACCCCTGTGCTGTGTTGTCACAGTTCTGAGGGCAAGCTTCTGTTTCAGAGCCTGTTTTTCCGTTCCAGCTCTCCTGTTCAGTGCCACATTCCGGAAGAAGATCGAGAAGTTGGCCCGGGATATTCTGATCGACCCCATCCGGGTTGTACAGGGAGACATTGGAGAGGTAATTCCAGGGCACCTGTGAGACAGTCAGAGCAGTGAATTGCTCCATTTCTCTTCTCTGAGATTGAAGTTAATCTTCAGTAGTCACCACTTATAGTTAAGAGTGAATACTCCGTGCTTAACAAAAAACCACTAAAGTTTTGTGGGTGTTTTATTTTATTTTATTGACCTTTCTTCCAACAAATGTAGTGGTGGAAGGTTTATTTTGCAATTAAGGATTTGATGCTTAAGTTGTAATGTGTTTCAGCGGGTTTATGTGGGAATGTTGATGCTGGACTTGATAGACAGCAGCAGCTGAACCATCAGCAGGCTGAGGATTTGGTGGGAAGCTGATGAAGTGGGCTGAGAGAAACTTGCTCTAGCGAAACTTTGCTTATTATATATGAAAACTTTAGAGACATTTCACAGGATGCCTTCAGAACATTTCTCTTTAAACCAGTTCTCTGTATTTTTTATTTTTTCCATCAGGAATATGATGATTTTTTTTTAATAATAAATAAAAAACGACTGCCCGAAGCCCCTTCTTCCTGGGAAATTTTGCTTAGGAAAAGAAACAGCTTTCCCAGCTCAGTCACGGGGGTTTTTATTCTTAGATCTAAATCATTGCTGTATCCTGGGAGCATCATCCCTCAATTAAATAATACTGAGCTGTATAAAAATTAAACCTTCCAGAGAAAATTCCCAGGGGTGTCATGAGCTGGGGCCGCACGAGTTTATTCCTCGCGACTCAGAGCTCGTCCCTCCCCTCTCCCTGACTCTGAGGGGACATTTCTTTCTTCTTTCCCCTCCAGGCAAACGAAGATGTCACTCAGATCGTGGAGATCTTCCCCTCTGGCCCCAGCAAGTGGAACTGGCTGACCCGGCGCCTGGTGGAGTTCACGTCCTCGGGGAGCGTCCTCCTGTTCGTCACCAAGAAGGCCAACGCCGAAGAACTGGCCAACAACCTCAAGCAGGAGGATCACAACCTGGGGCTGCTGCACGGGGACATGGACCAGAGTGAGAGGAACAAAGTCATCTCAGAGTTCAAGAAAAAGGGCATCCCCATCCTGGTGGCCACTGACGTGGCAGGT
This sequence comes from Empidonax traillii, assembly GCF_003031625.1. Taxonomy (NCBI): domain Eukaryota; kingdom Metazoa; phylum Chordata; class Aves; order Passeriformes; family Tyrannidae; genus Empidonax; species Empidonax traillii. The sequence goes on from NW_020956025.1 coordinate 682,036, forward strand.
GAGGTGACGCGCAGGGGACGGACGAGCCGTGGGGATCGGTGGAAAGGCAGTGAAAAGTGTTTGTCAGTGGGAGGCAACCGGGTTGGATTCTGCATTTTCAGGGCACTGCGTTCTCCAGGTGCTTTTCAGTAGAATATCCTGAGCTGGGAGGGACCCACGAGGATCATCAAATCCAGCTCCTGTCCTGTCCTGCACAGGACACCCCCAGGAGTGACATCACGAGCCTGTGAATTACACAGCGTCAGCAAGGGGGGGTTGTTTTTAGTCTCCTAATGAGGCCTGAATTAGTCTGTATATTTTTTAATATACAGAAGGAAAATGAGCTGTGTCTCAAGGAAGTTGTTGCTATTCATTCATCAGCTGACATTATACACGTTTAAATGAGGAGAAACTCGAAACTTGCACCAGAGCAGCTTTTGTACCCAGATGTTTGCTGAACAAAGAGTGAATTTTGGTGTCCTTGGAAAAACAGCCATATAAAGAGATCCCTTCCTTTTCCAGTCCTGTGAATTTGGGGATTGGTGTAATTTTTGTGAAAGTTAGAGAAGGCATTGCTGCACTTCCGAGTTTTAGAACCACAGGATGGTTTGGGTTGGAAGGAACATTAAAACTCATCTCATTCCAATCCCTACCACGGGCAGGGACACCTTGCACTAGCCCAGGTTGCTCCAAGCCCTGTCCAGCCTGACCTTGAAGCCGGGGAAAGGTTTATTAACCGAGGTGAGTTCCTGTGGGAACTCCTTTGGTTCACTGGAGCACAACGAGCTGACAGGCTGGTATGAGTAGGATTGCTGTGAATTAACTGGGAATAACCCCCCCTTGCCCTTATGTTTCCAGCTCGAGGGTTGGACATCCCTTCCATCAAGACCGTCATCAACTACGACGTGGCTCGGGACATCGACACCCACACCCACAGGATCGGCCGCACCGGCCGCGCCGGCGAGAAGGGCGTGGCCTACACTCTGCTGACCCCCAAGGACAGCAACTTCGCTGGGGACCTCGTCAGAAACCTGGAAGGTGCCAATCAGCACGTCTCCAAAGAGCTGTTGGATCTGGCAATGCAGGTATGGGGGAGTTAGAGGAAGGTTTGTGCCGTGACCGGCACAAAATCAGGAGATGGGGGACTTGTTCCTGGCTCTGTCGTGTGCTGGCAGTGTCCTGTTTTAAAGTGGGCTTCCTGGGGGGTTTAATGGCCTTTGGGAGAATCCATAGGTATTTTGGAGCACAGGAGGTGATCTATTTTGAGGCCAGGCGCTGCCTGGGAAATTAGGAGCTGTAATCTGGCTGATGCCAGTGTCTCATTACAATCAGATTTACGATGTGCTTTTATGCAGGCACCTGGGAGATGCAGCTGAGTTGAAAGCTAAACTAGAAAACAATTACAGGGACGTTTCCTCTTGTTGCTTGATCTCTCCATGTGCTTGGCAGTGCCCTCTGGCAGGTTTGCTATATATAGGGATGACAGGTAGCTGCAGCAGTTGTGCTTGTGCCACTGAACTCATCAGCTCTTTAATTTATCCTTTTCTTTCGTTACAGAACCCCTGGTTCCGAAAATCCCGGTTCAAAGGAGGGAAAGGCAAGAAGCTGAACATTGGTGGTGGTGGCTTGGGCTACCGGGAACGCCCCGGGCTGGGCTCAGAAAATGCTGTAAGTAGAGATGCTGAAGAGGTTGTTTTGCAGACTCTTGGAATTGTTACACTTGGTATTGATTACTCTTTAATTTAAAAAGTCTCGGTGCTGGATTGACAGCCTGTGCTTTGCAGGTTTTCACAGCTCAGCATTTTTCGGGGTTGGTATCAAATATCTCCAGTGAAACTCCCCTGTGCTGTTCTCCCCTTGCCAAGAGCTGCCCTCCTCAGGCCCAGAGTGATACACAAGGTTTGGAGGTTCTTCCCAAAATAGGCTGTTGCTGCTGCAAAAGAAATGCTAATAAATGACTTGAAAAGCCATTTCCAGGCTGATTCTTGGCAGGAAAAAAAATCTTGCAGCACTGGGGATGCTCATTAAGGCACATCTGTGCCAGGAAAGGAGCTCATTGCCAGAGTGTACAGGGGCAGAGCTGTTGAAAACATGGCACAGGATCCCAGAATGGCTTGGGTGGGAAGGGACCTTAAAGCTCATCCAGTCCCAGCCCTGCCATGGGCAGGAACACCTTCCACTAGGCTGGATTGCTCAGGGCTCCGTCCAACGTGGCCTTGGACACTTCCATGTCCAGCATCTCCCCAAAAGCCACAGCTGGAACCTTTTTCACACTTTGTCCTGTCTGTGTCCTGGGTGAAAACCTCCTATTTGATTCCATTTTACTTTTAGTTGCGCTGTAGGAGCTGGAAACTGCAGTTCCACTGTAACCTGTGAGTCTCTCAGACTCAGTGCTCCCTCACTTTGTGGTCCTCGAGGTCCTGGTCCTGCTGCTCAGGGCTCCCAGAAGTCTCTCATCCTTAGTGGTTGAATTCCCTGGTGCAGGGTGAAGGTAGATTTGGAGAGTGGTTGGATTGAGTGTCTCCTGTGGGATAAATCTCTGCACTTTCCCTCTGTTTCCCACAGGACCGTGGCAACAACAACAGCGTGATGAGTAACTACGAGGCCTACAAGCCATCCACGGGGGCCATGGGGGACAGGCTGACAGCAATGAAAGCAGCTTTCCAGGTTGGTTCCCCATCCCTTGGGCTCATTTTCTCCCCTGAAAACAGCAGCAGCCCCGTTGATTTCAGGGCAGTTGAGCTTGGCAGGTTGTGACCGTGTCACTCGGAGCGTTGCAGTGGGAAGTGGTGGAATGGTGTGTGCAGGCTGGACTTGAACATATTTGCACGGATTTGCCAAACTTGCTTTGTTTTTCTGCTGCCTCTTTGCTTTTTTTCCCTCCTGGGTCCTGCTGCTTGGCTTGCTCCTGCTGAGGTTGCTTAGCAGCGATAGTGGAAGTGCAGTCAAAGAAAGGGGGGACAGAGAAACTCCATGTGAAAATTAACCCCACCGTAAACACAGGAGCTCCCTTCTTTCTGTGGTCTGGTAGCAGATGCCCATCACTAATTCAGTGTTCATAAGCACAGCAGGATTGTAATCACTCCAAGATGTTTTTTCAGGAAAAATCCTGGGGGATCCCCACGATCCAAGCCAGGCCCATGAACCTGCGCCCGCCCCGTGCTCTGCAGGGCGGCACAAAGACAAACCTGCTCTCTTCTCTCTCCCTCCCCCTGTCCTGCAGTCCCAGTACAAGAGTCACTTCGTGGCTGCCAGTTTGAACAACCAAAAGACCGGGAGCTCTGCCGCCGGTGCCAGCGGCTGGACCAGCGCCGGGAGCCTCAACTCGGTCCCGACGGGCTCGGCGCAGCAGAACGCGCCCAACCCCGCCGGCCCCGCCACAGCGGCGGCAACAGCAACCAAGGGCGTCCCGGGCTTCACCAGCACGGGGACCCTGAGCAGCGTGCCCACCTTCACCAGCGGAGCACAGGGCTTCAACAACAACACAAGTGCCAGCGCCAACAGCCGGGATGGCGGCGGCGGCGGCGCCAGAGAACGATACAACGACAGCAGGAACAGTCGCCACAACGAGGGCCCGCGGCGCGGGGAAGGCGGTGGTGGTGGTGGTGGTGGTGGTGGTGGCCGTGCCGAGGGGGGTGGCGGCCGTGCCGAGGGCGGTGGCGGCCGCTACAACGACGTCCAACGCCACGGCGAGGCCGGCGGCCGGCACGGCGACGCTCCCCGGCACGGCGAGGGCGGCCGGCACGGCGACGTCGTCCATCATCGCCACGGAGAGGGCGGCCGGCACTTTACCGACTTCCCGGCGGGCCGCAACAACGGGGACAGCAGGAACAGCAGCGAGGGCAGGAACGGGGAGAACAGGAAGGACGCCAACAGCCGGGACAACAAGACTGACGGTTTCGCGGTGCCGGAGCCCCCCAAACGCAAGAAGAGCCGGTGGGACAGTTAAAAGCTGCGGTTTCACAGCCTGGAATCTCGGCAGGTAGTGGTGTCTTTTCCCAGAGGATTTCTTAGGGTTTGTTTCTTTTTTTTGGGGGGGGGAACTGGTTGTTGAGCAGCTGGGGGAGTGGAAGGAAACCATGAGATTCCCCCCCACCCCCCGTGCCGGTCCGGGCCGGTTCATCTGCGGACAGACCCACTCGTGACGTGCACGCACAACGCGTGGTCAGAGAAGTCGTTTTGGCAAAGCTCCCTGGGTTCTGCTTCGAACAGTCAGCGCTCCAGTGACTCTGCTGGATTCAAACAGATCTTCTCGACCAAAGGAAGCTGTTTCACACCCTGGGAACGCCGAGAAACTGCTGTGCTTACAAATATAAATTAATTTCTTAACCAGCGTTCGCATTTACAAACCAGTCCAGCCCACCTAGAGATGCTCAGGACCTGCCTGTTAGACATCAATCCCTCAGCAGTTTGGTCAGTATGGTGAGTTCTTCCCCCATCTCCTCTTCACACGTGCTCTGATTCCCAAACAATTTGGCCTCCTGGTTGCCCTTTTTCCCTCTCCCCATCAACTAAGAACGTGTCGATTTGCGTTGCTGAAGGCGGGATTGGAGCAAGTTGATTTTTTTTTTTCTTTCCCTTTATTTTATTTTTTATGAAGCTGTTCGAGGGATCCTTCTCCAGCCCAGCAAACCACAAATTTACGTGCAGTGTAGGTTGGACTCCCTGGCTTGTTTGTGGTCAGTACATCAGTCCCAATCCCATTGCCCAGGTATTTTTTTTTTTCCTTTCAAACAGCCTCTTCTTCCCTGATATCCTTCATCCTGCTGGAAGCCTGCATAGCAAACCTGTCCCTGTGCTGTGCCTATGCACCCTCTGTTCTGAGAGGGCTGAGTGCTTTCTTCAAATTAGAAGCAAAAAAAAAAAAAAGGGAAAACAATGTCCACACCCCCCAACAATCAGAGGCTGGAGCCCCCCAGGAAGTGTTGCTGAAGGCAGAGGCTTCACTCAGAAATTCAGGGATCTGCTGCTCAGAAGCCTCTGGGGAGACCCCAAAAAGCAGTGAATGAAAATGGAACAGCTCAGATCTGGCCCCACGCTGAACACATGTAGGAAATCTGTAAAATCTTGCTTGCCCATTTTTAACTCGTTGTGTGTATTATTATCCGTTTTTTAACTTGGTTGTTTTTGGTTTTGTTGTTTATTTTTGTTTTGGTTTTTTGTTTTTTTTTTTTTTTTTTGCCACGAGGTAGGGAAGAACTTTTCTGTTTGGAACGTCCTCAGCACCCACTGCTGGCTCGTTTCCACTTGAAAGAAGTATCAGAAGCTGTCAGGGTTTTGTGACATTGTGATGTTTTCTTTATCAGCTGTGCATTTACTTTCTGCTTGCTCTAGTAAATGTTTTATTACTGGTACAAAAATACAAAAAGGCATGTGCTTTTTATCTTCCACCTCCTCTGGTTGCTCTGGCATGTGGATGGAGAACTGGGGATTTGACTCTGTGTGTGTCTCTCTTCCACCAGGAGCTGGGGGTTGTAGTTGATAAAAGATTTCCTTTCACCCCAGTTGTTTCTCAAGCCCTGTTTGGGCTCCAAAGCTTCCAGGGGAATAGATTTTTCTCCCCTTTATAAGAGGGAGGGATAACAGCCCAGGACATGGGACTCATCCCAGCTCTTCATGGGGTCTCTGGCAAGACCTGGAAAAATCTGACTTATGTGGGAACTGACACCAAGTGATGATTTGGGCCCCCTCAAAACAAAATATAAAAATAGCTGCATAGGCTGAAGGTGCCACCTGCTCCCTCCCTTCCCAGATCCCAGCTCCCTGCCACTGGGAACTGGCCCTGTTGGGCTTCTCCCCTTCTTTTTAACACTTCCCTCTGCTCTTTGTAGGATTTCTGAAATTCCTCACCCCTCTCTCAGCTCCCAGGAGGCTCCTGGGAGTCCAGTGAGTAAATAGTGAGCAGTGCCAGGGAGCTACCCCTGTCAGCTCTCAGGGCTGTGTTAGGTCCCCAGGAGGGTTGATCCCATCCCCAACAGAACAAGGGAGCACTGTGAGCAGCATTCCAGAGGGAATTTTCTCCTGGCAGTGGCAGCTCTGCTGGTGTCTTCCAGAGAGACCAGGGCACACACACCCAGCTGAGCAAATCCCTTCCAGGGAGCTCAGGTTGGCTTGTAAATGCCATCCTGGGGCTCTGCTGCTGCCCCTGTGCCCACACATCAGTGCCCCCTCTGCCTGTTGTCCCTCTGGTGTCACCTCCCAGCTGTGCCCTTCCCACAGGGAACAGCGCTTGGCTCCTTTAAACTCACAGAGAGGAGGTTTAGGTGGGATATTGGGAAGAAACTCCTCCCTGGGAGGAGGGGGAGGCCCTGGCAGTGCCCTGGAAGTGTCCAAGGCCAGGTTGGACGGGGCTTGGAGCAACCTGGGCTGGTGGAAGGTGTCAGGAGCTGGGAAGGGAGGATCTTCAGGGTCCCGTCCAACCCAAACAATTCTGGGATTCTGTGATTTGGGTTGGAATGAGATGGGCTTTAAGGCTTCTTCCCACCCACGGTATTAACCCATAAACACTGTGTTTAATTCATCTGTTGCTGAGTCCATGATGGAACACAAGGATGGGAACAAGCCAGACAGACTCTCTTTATTCATTTTTAGCCTGCAGGGAGGTGACAGGGCCACAACTCTTGCATGCAGGGGCCTGTGATGAGTTCATGGATGAAGTGTGGAGGGGGATCCGGGCATTTCCTGCACCTTTCCGGGCCATGAAACCTGTCCTGCCTCCCTCAGCCCAGTGATTCCTGCTCCCTGTTCACCCCATCCACGGGCTGGGTGTGGGTGAGGGCAGGCTGGGCTGCTCTCTGTGCTCTCCCAGGCTGGACAACACTGGGGCTGGTGCTCCAGAGGCAGGACTGTGGGCATTTTGGCTTTCTACACCCAGGAGAGGGAGCAGGGAGGGTTTCCTGGTGAAGGCTCGAGACTTTGCAGTGGAAGAAAAGGAGGGGTTTATGGCTCGGTTTTTGGGGGCCAGGCAGGGAGGAGTGAGAGCACGAGGTCCCTCATGGCTGTGAGGGAGAGAGAGCTGGGATGTTCCAGCTGCTCTCCCTACAAAAAAAAAAAAGGAGCCAGAAGCGTGAGGATCAGCATCTCCATCTCTCCAGGCACAGCTGGGAAAGGCGCTGGGGGTCACACCCCCCCCCCGTCCCCTTCACAGTATCGTCTCCAGCTCCTTGGTGAGGTTGGGGTGGCACTGAGTCAAGTCCGTCAGATCCACCGTGTTTTCCCCCCGGCTTTTCTGGCTCATCTCCTGGGCGGGGCAGTGCGGGAGGTGATGGGAGGGGCAGGAGGAGCTGGGGGTGTATCCCGAGCTGGGGGTGTATCCCGGCAGGCTGGGGAGCAGCAGCAGCCCCCGCCGGTTCCCCCCCTGCCCTCGCCCCGCCAGGCTGGAGCTGCAGCTCGGGGGGCCGTGGGGGGCTGGTCCGGAGCAGCAACAGCGCCCGGCACGGGCTTTCTGCCCCACATCCAGAGCCAGGAGCCTCCGAAAATGGGCTTTCTTGATCTCTGCCTGCACCTGAGGGAGAGAGGGGAGAGGGCAGCTGTGCCCAGACACAGCGAAACAGCCTTTCCCCTTTCCCTTCTCCTTCCCTTCCCCTCCCTTCCCTCCAAATCCTCCTGAGAGGGCTGGATCCGGGTTTTTTGGTGGTTATCCCATCCTGGGGCTGCGTGTGAACGTCCCCAGCCCTGAAGGGGTTGGAAGAGGGAGCTCAGCTGCCAGCACTTCTCACTCACCTCCCCGTTGCAAAAGCAGTAGATGAAAGCCACGAAGAAACCCTGCCAAGAGACCCAAAGAGGTGGAGTTTGAGGCCTTGAGCTGGGATGTTCTCCCGGGAGGAGCAGCACTGGGGGCTTGGAGCGGGCCACGCACCTGAGAGGAGTTAAAGAGCATCTCGTAGTGCATCTGGATCTGCCACAGGACCCCGGAGACCTCGGTGTAGGGCATGGCCATGAACACCACGTAGTGGACTCCAAAAAGCGGCATCAGCACCAGCGTGGACTTGAGCAGCTTCCTGGCAGGAGCAAAGCTGGGAGGCGTTAGCTGGGACCTGCTGGGGGGCTTGGAGCAGGCAGGGCTTGGGCTCCTGAGCCAGGTTTCAACCTCCTGCAGCCCCCTCTCCCTCCTCCAGCCCTTCCCACCCCTCTGCTGCTCATTCACAGCCCTCTGGGAGCTGGTGGGGCCGAGCAGGCAGGACAGGAGCCAGGCAGGGGTTGCTGCTGCCAGCACTTGCCTGTACTGCTGCCGGGGGTCCAGCTTGCCCGTGGGGGTCTCCCAGAGCTTGGAGGCCAAAACCCGGACGATGTTGAGGAAGAGGAAGAAGTTCACCTGCCAACAGACACCCCGTGTGGGTGTTGCCCACAGCAGCCCCAGGGAGGTTTGGAGTCCCCAGCCCTGGAGGTGTCCGAGGAAGGACTGGACAAGGTGGGGATCACTCAGGGGTTGCACTCAGGGGTCTTTTCCAACCCAAGTGTTGCTGTGATTCTGTGATTCTTACCACGATGGCAGCCAAGATGGGCACCTGATAAATCCACTTCATGTTGCCCGCACTGAGATCCCAGCACCTGAGAAGACCAGTAAAGAAACACCTTGGAGAAACCTGGTGAGGAAAACTGCTGGCTGATGGCTCCCCCAGCCAACACCCACCTCATCCCCAAATTCCTGCTGAACACCTGGTGCCCACAGACACTTTGCTGGCACCAGCAACCCCCCTTTCCCTCCCCAGGCACTGCTGGAGAAGGTGGCTGGTACGTACTGCGTGTCTGCCAGCGAGGCCCTCACGCTGGCCCAGATGGACACAAACACCGCAGGGAGACCTGGAGGGGCAGGACCAGAGTGAGGAGCAAGGGATGAAGCGTCACATTTGCAGATCAAACCGGTTCCTGCATCCCACTGCCCTTCCCCGGGCTCTCACAGCTGGTGCCACAGCTCCCAGGCTGGGCCCTGTGCTCACCCCAGCCGATGATGATGAGCACCCACAGGTAGCTCTTGTTGGAGAGGAAGGCCATGAAGATGAGGCTGTGCAGGTAGAGACCTTCCACCAGGATCCAGTAGTGGTTGGTGGCCAGGAAGTAGAGGAAGAGAGTCACCACCACCTTGCAGCCAACCTGTGAACGTGGACCTGTGAACCTGGTGGCTTTTGCTGTCTGACTCAGCTGTGCCCCGTGTTCCCCTTGCAGAGACCTCCATCCACCCTGGGATATTCCAGTACCTCCCACAGCACAGGTGTCCCCTGTACCAGGACACAGACTCCAGACCAACAGTGGCTCTGACCTTCCCTGTGGCACCAACCAGGATGAGGAGGAGCCGGGCAGAGCCCAAGGGGGCCCTTCATCCCCTCCCCCTGAGCGGCACAGCCCCGAGCTGGGAGGGTCCTACTCACATCCCTTGCACCAGAGCTCCAAAATCCCCTTTCCCCCCCCTCCTGCCCCCGGTCCCAGTGCAGGTCCCACTTGCCAGGTGGCTCCGTTGTCCCTGCGAGGGTCCCATCCCAGCCTTGAAGTCGTCCTCCCTCACCCTGTCGGTCTCACTGGCCAGGGGGCCTGAGTAGAGCACCATGTCCTTCAGGAAGATGCTGAGGGCCCGGCAGATGAAGGAGGTGAAGAGGTGGACGTGGATGTAATTGCGGGTGCAGTGCAGGCGCCTGTGGAGGGGGGATGTGACACGAGCCCAGCAAACTCATCACACCCGGGCTCAGGCAATGGGGGGGGGGGGTCCCAGAGGTGTGCCCAGGGTGTCAGCCCTGCAGTGGGCACAGGAACCAAGTGTGGGGGCAGGTGGGGTTGCCCAACCCCTCCAAGAGCAGGGTGGAGCAGATGGAACTGGGAAATTGTGTGGTGTCTGTGCTGGGCCTGAGGTCACTTCCCACTCCCTTAGGGCTGCCCCCCCTCCTCAGGGGCTGTGTGTGGGGGCAGTGGGAGCCAGGAAGGTTCTCCCCACACGGGGTTGGGGCTTTGGCCCCGTCCTTACTTGAAGTAGGAGAGGATGCAGACGGCGACGATGAGGGAGGCCAGGGAGATGGAGTAGCCCACCGTGTACATCAGGTGCAGGCGGTCAAACACCTCCTGCGAGAGAAGGGCTGAGCTCCACGACCCCCGCCACAGCCAGGACCCCCCACCCCCGGGCTGGGAGCGCAGGGGGAGCGGGGCTGGTTTGGGGAGTGGAGCGGGAAGAGCCTCCCTCTCCCAGCAATCCCCCTGGCCTTTGGGGCAGGCTCAGTCGCCCTTCCACCCCTCTGACAGGCAAGGTCACCTTCTCACGGCTCCTGCCCTCGGAGGAGAAGAGCAGAGCGCACTCAGTGTAGTTGGCCCAGGTCTTGTTGATGCTGAGGGCCATGGCCCAGGTGCCGTAGGCACTGCAGTACCTGTAGGCGTGACCTGGGGACGGCAAAGGGCGCTGGGACAGCGGCAGGACCCACCTGGGGGATGCCCCAACACGTCCCTGCTCCGTGGATTGTCCCCAAGGTGAGTGGCTCAAGCACTCACCTTTATGGTTGAAGTCGTAGATGTAGTCGGGGCAGGGCACCGACACCTCCTGGCTGGGGGAGCCCCGTGGCCAGCAGATGATCCCGTCCCACTCCGGAGGGCAGCTGGTGTCTGGCCAAAGACACATCTCACATCTCCCATGGGGGCCTCAGAGCGACCTCCGCCTTCCCCAGGGAGAGGAAAACGCTGCCACACGTCAGCCCTGGGCTGCAGAGTGTGGGAGCCAGGGAGGGGGACACATCCCATCCCATCCCATCCCATCCAGGGGGCCCAAGGCCCCTCCACAGCTCTCATTTGCTGTGTACCTGGGGCTGTCTGGAAAACGCTGCAGCAGCTGCTGGCTCGTCAGGGTGATGACTTGATTAGCACCCTGAGATTGCACCCAGAGAGCAGCCAGGAGCTCCACAAACCCTCATGTCCCTGGCCCCATCCCACTCCCACTGCAGGGGACAGCATTTCCCGTGTGTGACCCGCTCTGCCAGGGCTGGCTGACCGTGCCAGGTAGGGACAATACCTCTGCTCTTCTCCAGCTGGGCCTTGATGTCCCTCTGACACTTCTCCTTGGCTTCCACCAGCAGGTAGATCTGCTCTTCTTTGGTGAGAACGTCGTCAGGGTCCACCTGCCCCCAACAAAACCCAAGTGACCCCTCGGTCAAAGTGGGTGCAGGCAAGTGTGGGTGCCCAGTGCCTGGAGCTGGGTGGGGCAGATGGTGCTGCTTTTGGGATGTTCTGGGCTGAGATGCTCCGAGGAATTTGGAGCTGGAAACGCTTTGGGACGAGGAAACAGTTTTGGGAGTGAGAAGGAGCCAGAATGCAGGGGGTTTGCTCTGCCTGGTCTGTCCACTGTCAATGGGAACAATTCCAACTCCAGATCCAGAGAGGAGACCTGGACCCCTGTCCGTGTTCTGGGTGGGTGGGTGGGTGGATGGGAGACTCGTTAG
>NW_020956025.1:694541-706132 GCF_003031625.1 Empidonax traillii
GAAACGCTTTGGGACGAGGAAACAGTTTTGGGAGTGAGAAGGAGCCAGAATGCAGGGGGTTTGCTCTGCCTGGTCTGTCCACTGTCAATGGGAACAATTCCAACTCCAGATCCAGAGAGGAGACCTGGACCCCTGTCCGTGTTCTGGGTGGGTGGGTGGGTGGATGGGAGACTCGTTAGGGGTGTAGGGGAGGAGTTGGGGTCCTGGGGGTGCCCCAGCAAGGTGAGGGCCTGGCTTTGGGAGTCCCCCTGGCTGTGCCCAGCTCTGCCCTGGGTGCACCCCCCCAGCTCTGACCGTAAACCACCCGCTCCGTTCCACCAACACCCACCAGGCGCTGCCCCCTGCCCTGGCTGCGTCCAAGAAATGGATGAGCCGTCACTCCACGGTGCTTCCACGGCTGCTGGAAAGCTTTTAGCGGGAGTGGAGATGCTCTGCCCTCCCCTCCCCTCCCCTCCCTGCCCGGCAGCCCCGCGGAGCGGGACGTGCAGCCCGGAGCACACCCAGCCCCGACGGGGGAGGGAGGCACAACCAGCCACCTTCAGAGCCGGCAGAGGGGACCGGAGCAGCCCACGGGGCCACGCGGACTTACCAGAGCCCACGCAGAGCTCAGGAGGCAGCAGCAGAGGAGAGCCAGCGTGACACCTCCCCCGGGGAAGGAAGCCTCCATGGTGCCACCGTGCCACTCGACCTCAGGGGACCTCAGGGACCGCTGCCAGCCCCAGGCCGTGGGTGATGGAGAGGGCTGATGGTGCGTTCAGCAGGACGGAGCATCCTCTGGGAGCGCCTTCCTGGCCCCGCCGAGGTGAGGTGGCAGCGGGGGCACAGCCCGTCCCTGGGAGCCCCCTGTCCCGGTGGGCACTGCCCTGGCAGCACTTGCGGGATCTGCTCGCAGGCTCTCCGGGCAGGGGGGGGTTTCTCCCCCCGCAGCGCTTGATCCTATTCCCTCTCCGTGTCTCGCCAGCTTTCAGCAGCTCCTGGAGCGTGTGCAAACAATTCCCGTTCGGATGGGGATGGCAGAGGTTTATTGGCTTAGCCCTAGGTGCTAAAATCCTCTTCATTCAAGGCAGATTCCTCTTCTCCTTTCAGAAACTTCTCTCACTGCCTGCTGGCTCATTTTTCAGCTGTCACAGCATCCTCCCGTTGCCCCCCACACACTCCCCGGTCCCCTCCAGCCCAGGAGTGGTCCCGAGGAGCCCGGGGAAGGTGGGGAATATCCCGGGGAGGTGGCCGGAGGCAGAGGGTGCAAGCACGTGAGCAGCACCTCGAGCTGATGCTCGTGGGATGGGATGTCCTCCAGGCAGACTCCACTTTAACCCTTTTCCTTCTCTAGGGCTTGGGGGGTGTGTTGGGGAGATGTGCTGGTGTCAGTCCTGCTCCCCCAGGTCCCTGCTGTGACCTCACTGCTCGTCTGCACCTTGCGACCCCCCCAGCAGCCCCCCCGGGGGAAATGAGGCACGAAGAGGGGGGGTCCTCGTTCCCTGGGCAGGTCATCCTCGGTGGGATGAGGCTGAAATTCCACAGCCCGGTGTCAAATCCCCGGGGGGAGCAGCTCCCAGCCCGGGCCTCTCCCTCGGCCCCGTGGGATCCGTGTTAAGCATCACAATCCCGCACGGAGCAGCAGAGCCCCCGGAGCCTCCCTTAGGGCTTTCCTGGTCCCAACCACGAGCCCCTGCGGTGCGTGGAGGAGGGTCAGGGCTCTGCTGGGCTCCCGTGGCAGGGGAAAGAGCGTCAGCGGCAGAGGGAGCCCGGAAAATCCAAATTACAGGGCACGGGAGGGGCTGCTGCTCCTGCTGATCCATTCAGACGGGAAAACAAGCCCTGCCGTGGAAACCAAGCAGGGATTAGGGGCATCTCGGGCAGCTGCCCGTCCCCCCAGCCCAATTTAGCCACGGGCCGGCCACGGCGTGGGTGTGACACGGCCCAGGGCACCGCTCGGGATCTTCAGGATGCTGCTCGGGCACGGAGGGATGAACAGCCAAAGTGCGGGATGAACGTTTTCCGGAGGCTCTGCTGGGTCTCGTTTCTGACCCAGAGGCTGCCGAGGAGGGAGGATGGAGTTGGGGTGAGGTTATTTCGGAGTCGGACAATGCTGAGGGGGAGGCAGCTCAAGGGCAATTTGATTCCCTTGATTTCCCAGGCGAAACCCGACCCAGGCTCCGAGTTCACACTGAGCAAAAAAAAAAACCAGGCTGGTTGTTTTGGTTTTTTTTTTTTTTTTTTTTGCTAAATGAACTTGTTGTATTCTAGAGAGCTCTGGAAAGCAATGACTGCAAATGACACCCATCCAGCCCCCTCAGCTCCCCGAGCCCCTACAGCAATCAGGAGGTGATGGCAGCAAATCCCAGCAATCTGTGGCTGCTCCCTCCTCCTGAGTGACCCCCCTAACCCGGCTGGTGATGGCTCGGCCTCTGGATTCAGCGAGGAAGAGACTGGGGGGAGTTCTGAGCACAGGGCTGAGCTGGTGACACCCCCATTCCCATCCCTCCAGGCCCTGTGTCAGCTCCTGAGCAGCAGGATTAGATATGTCTGCTCCTGCCAAGACCGAGCCACTAAAAATACAAATATAACAGCATTTTCTAGAGCTGTGAACAAACAGCACTTAAATACACACATATAGAGTGTGTTTATATATGTTGATGTAAAAATATAACAGCTCAGGCTCCAGCCAGCACCGAGACCTCGTAGCTCTGGCACCAGGACCAACAACATCCCCCAGGATTCTGTTCCACCCAGAGCCTTCCAACCATCCCTGAGCCCAACTCAAGCCCGTGCTGCTCAGGGAGACGAGGCTGAGCAGCACCTCCACAGCACAGAGGACACTCCCAACACCAGCTCTTGGATCCCAGTGCAAACTTGGGATGGGTTTTCCCCGAATATCCCGAGTTGGAAGGGACCCACAAACATCCTCCAGTCCCTGCACAGGACACCTGAGCAATCCCACCGTGAGCCTGAGAGCATTTTCCTCCTCCTGTGCCCTGGAACAACCTGGCCACGTTTCAGTTGATGGTTTGGGATGGCTGGAGCCCCGTTTCCTGGGATGAGTTCTTCTGCCCATTCCATGGGTCTCCAAACAGTTGGGAGAGGAGGGTGAGAGCAGGAATATCTCCCCCTGGAGCCTGCCCTGTGACTGGAGGGGAGCCAGAAGGGGATCCCATCTGCCCTGCAGGTTTTGGGGACGCTTGGGATGGGTGGTGCAGGGTTGGGAAAGGCCCCGAGCTGGTGAATTCAGTGCTGGCTTCGGCCATCATTTGCATGACCTCATCATCCACCCTGAGGTACCTGAGCACCTGCAGCGTGGCCTTTTCCAGGGCACAATCCAGCTCTGGGAAGACAATGGGGCAAACCAGACCCTGAGCACGAGGCCGGGGTGGGGAGGGGGGGGTTGGGGGGATCATTCAGAGAGTTTTGAGCTCCTTTGGAGGAGCAATTCATCAATCCTGGGCTTAAAAGGGCTCTGCAGCCCCAGCCCTCTCTGGAAAGAGACGCTTTCCCCGTGGGTATCCCGGCAGGTTTATCAACCATCTCGCTGCTGTTTCCTTGCCAGGCCCCCGTGGCCGTCTGAGTTTAGGTTTTCAGTGGTCATTAACGAGCAGCCCACCCGCTGCAGGTGCTGGAGGGGGACACGTCCCCCCTTGTTGCAGCTGAGGAGGGGGGGGTGGGGGTGGCTCCTCGGAGCCAGGAGGCGATGACAATGGGCAATTGTCAAATTGGGCCCCCTCTCGTTTGAGTTTTCTTCCTTTTATAGTAAGTAGCAGTTGCTCCAGCAGCTGGCCTGCCCCTCCGGGCTGAGGACTGGGCTCCGTATATAAGGCAGGGAGCAGCCTTCGCCTTTCATCCCTCCGTTCCCTTCCCTCGCCGGGCGCCAGGAGTTCCCCCCGCACCTCCACAAATCCCGGCGATGCCGCTCAAGAAACCCGACCCCAAGAAGGAATCGGCCAAAGCGGGCTCGGAGCCATCCCGGGAGCCCGCCTTCGATCCCAAGAGCGTGAAGGTGAGTGAGGAACGAAGACGTCACCCGTCTCCCTCCGTGCCCGTCATCTGCCAGGCGCGGGCGATGCGAAGCGCCGCACAAAAGGCATCAGCCAGGCTGGGAGCCAGGCTTGGGAGGGGAAAGCTGCCGGACCGTGTGGATGCAGCAGGCTGGGAGCGATGCTCTCCTCACTTTGGGGGGGCGGGGGGGGGAGATGTTTTATTCTTCGCCACCCAGCCCAGAGCTCCCGGTGTGCAGCGGAACCCCCACAGCTCCCGCTGAGCCTCCGTGTCGGGGCCCCAGCAGCGATAAAACCCTTCCCTGCCACCCACCGTCTGCGTCCTGAAGTATTTCGTTGCCTGTGTTGCCTCCTCCACATAAAAGAGCCTCTTTTATCCCAGACTCCACAACGGGATCTCGTTTTTTTTCCGTGATTCCCCGGGATAGTCACATTTTTGAGCCGGAGCTGTGGCAGGAGAGCCATTAGGAGCAGGCTCAGCACGGGGGCTGTTTAATCACTTGAGCTGGGGATCAGGCCTTAAAATAAACATCCTTTCCACTCAAAAATGTGGTCTGAGCATCCCTGCTCTGCTGCTGGCTGTGCTTTCCACGGGGATCTGGGCATGGATACGGCTCCCGCCCCCAGCCTGGGGAGGGGGAGATCCAAAGGGATGGGAGAGCCCCTTCGTTCCCCCGGGCAGTAACACACCCCTCATGCCCAGCTCTGTCCCCTTCTCTTCGCAGATTGAATTCACAGCAGAGCAGATCGAAGGTAAGTGCCGAGCTCAGTTTCTCCCTTAGAAACGGGCAATCCCTTTTTCCAGGTAGTTTTCCGACCGTAGACATGAGAGCCGAGGCCCCCGCACATCAAATCCCCTCCCGGGGGGGGGGGGGGGAAAGCCCAGCGGGATCCAGAGCCTGGCAGGGAAAGGGAATTTTTCATTCACGGGGCGAGATGCAGCCCCTGGGTCAAAGTCGGGGGTTCTGGTGGGAGGAGCAGCCCCTGGCGATGTAGGGACAGCCCCAGAGAGGGGGGATCCCGGGGGAAAAGGGGGATGAGCGGGGATGTGCTGCTGCAGGGATCCAGCAGGTCACGGGTGACAAAACCGGACTTCTCCAAGCCCACACAGCGTTCAGAGGGCACCCACCCCACCCACACACACGCGTGTCCCCCGCTTCGCTGGGGCGGGAGATGGGGCGGGCACGGCCGGGGCCATCCGAGCGATTCCTCCCCGCAGAGTTCAGAGAAGCCTTCGGGCTGTTTGACCGGACGGCGGCGGGGACGATGCAGATCAGCTACGGGCAGTGCGGGGACGTGCTGAGGGCGCTCGGCCACAACCCCACCAACGCCGAGGTCCTGAAGGTGCTGGGCAAGCCCAAACCAGAAGGTGACGAGCAAAGCGGGGGGCAGGGTGGGATAAAGCAATCCCTGAGCTCCCTGGCTGCCAGCAGAGGGTATGATCGCTGTAGGAACGACCCGGCAAGGTGAAGGAATGGCGAGGGAAGTTATGCAGACAGGCTTCATTCCTGGATAATTCCTTCACTCCCCTTCTCCAGACCGCGGCTGACAGAAGGGATAGGCGGTGCTCGCCCAGGGATGGTGGCAAATGATGCTCCATACCTGAACTGGTACAAACTGGTGTGACCTGACCAGTACCAGTACATAGACCTGGGGCCGGAGGACCCACCTGCTGCTTTAATTTTTGGGCTGATATCAGGGGTGTCTGTGCAGCCTCCTGATGTTAATCCCTGATTCCTCATATGGATCTTCCAATCTCAAGCGTAATAGAACAGTCCCATCTCCTCCTGGGGCTTCTCCCCTGCCCTCTGATGGAAAAGAGCCCGGGAGGGTTAAGTAGGAGGCCCTCAGAGGCTCTGAGTTCAGCCCCAGAGCCTGGGGCTTTGATCCACATCCACATCCGAGTCGGACTCGACGATCCTCGAGGGTCCCTTCCCGCTCGGGACATCCCGTGACATAAAATGTACCCCCGACCCCACCTTCCCTTCCAGAAATGAACACCAAGACGCTGGACTTCGAGACCTTCCTGCCCATCCTGCAGCACTTCACCCGCAACAAGGAGCAGGGCACCTTCGAGGACTTCGTGGAGGGGCTGAGGGTGTTCGACAAGGAGGGCAACGGGATGGTGATGGGGGCAGAGCTGCGCCACGTGCTGGTCACGCTGGGTACGGGCTGGGTACGGGCAGCAGGGCAAGGGGCACCACCCTGGGCAAGGGCCACCACCCTGGGCAAGGGCCACCACCCTGGGCAAGGGGCTGGGCTCGTGTCACAGAGACCCTTCTCACTACGTGGCCTCTTCTCATGCCGCAGCTTCAGGCGTGACCCGGGGCAGGTGGAGAGTCCAGACCATCCTCAAGTTATCAGACGACTTGATGCTCTCCCCACGATCTCTGTGGGCACACAGCTCCCCTCTAATCCCCTTGGTTCCTTTCCTCTGGTGGTTTTGGCTCTCTGGGATAAGGACAGGAAGGTCCTGGCAGGCTCAGAACCCTTCCCCTCACCCCTCCCCATCCTCCTCTGGCAGGGGAGAAGATGACGGAGAGCGAGGTGGAACAGCTGATGGCAGGGCAGGAAGATGCCAATGGCTGCATCAACTATGAAGGTGAGAGTGAGAGATTCCCACCGGGGCCATCTCAGACACGGCTGTCTTGTCTTGGGATGAAAAATCTTGGTGGGACTCAATGATCTTAGAAGTCTTTTCCAGCCTGAATGATTCCATGGTTCTGTGACATTGCTGATCCCTAGGAGGGAGGTGTGGATGACCCTTCCTAAAAGAGCACCGAGACAAACCAACTGGGGTGGGAACAAGGTGGTTGTGCCAGGGATTTCCAGGAAAAGCAGCTGAAGCCAGCAGGTTTCCAAGGGTTTCAGGGCTGTTTTATCCCTGGTTTTGGCACTGTTTTGTTGTAAGCTCTCAAAAATAAACAAAGCCAGCACCTTTCCCAGCAGAGGCTAAGTGGGAACATTTGGAGACCTGGATGGCTCACGGCTCCAAGAGGGTGAAAATCTGGAATGGGGGGGGGGGGTTAAATCTGGGAACCACTAAAATTGGAAGGTGTTGATGAAAAGAAGGGATCCATTTCCCTTGGCCTCAGACAACTGGGGATAATTCTACCAGCTCATCTGTCCCTCTGACCAGGCTGGGGGTGGCAGGCAAAAAATGGGAAGAGAAGGAGGAATATCAATCCTGGCATCATCCTTGGGGTGTCCCAGCTGGGGGTCCCTCCTGCTGCACCCCCAGCTCCCACCATTCCCTGACCTCTCACACTCTCCTTTCTCCTCAGCTTTTGTCAAGCACATCATGTCTGGCTGAAAGGTGAGTTCCTGGGGTCTCACTCCTTGGAAATTGGAGCTCCTGCACGGAACAGGCAGGGGCAGAGATGACCCAAACCCCAAAGCTGCAGTGGAACAACCCCAGCTCTGCAGGCACCAAAAGCTGTGCTGATGAGAAGGAGGCTCGTTTGTAACTCCTGCCAGTTATAAGTCTGCCTTAGGGAAAACAGGTTTCTTTTTAGGGTGAATTATCCCTCTGAAATCTATTCAATTTTAAGGAAAATCCAAATTGCTGGCTGGTCCCAGGCCCCCCTTTCCCCTCCCCCCCCCAATTTCTTATGGTTTGTTATCTATTTACTTTCCTTAAATTTTCTCCTCCCCTCAGCTGTGTGAAGCAGCAGAAAAAAAAAAAAAAAAAGAATGAGGCATAAAAATGACCTTCAGGTACTACTAAATACACAAATTAAACATTTAAAAATCTCTCCCCGCCCCCCAAATCTCTTTAAACATCAGAAGATTAAAATGGACACAGACAGAAGTCTGAACTTGGAATGTTCAGCATCCTTTTTATTTTCTTTCTAATCCATTTCTCTCTGGTTCCTGCTCATCAGCTCAGCCACAGAGGTGGTTGGGTGGCAAACGCTGCTGCCGGGAGATTTAATCCTTCACCAAACTATTTGCATAAAACCCCATTTTTTTTTTTTACTGGTATGGAATGACAGCCATTGACATTTTGGGTTTATCTGGGGAGGAGAGCACTCCCTCACACAGACCCACTGCATTGGGCCCTCTCCTGCTTGTCTGCCAGGCTCTTGGGAATGTTTGGAGCCACCACGAGCACCACCACGAGCGAGATCCCTCCATCCGTGTCCTCCTCCTCGTGACGCTCCACGTGAGCCACCACTCCTTGTTCTCCGTGTGTGTGTGTGTGTGTGCCCAAGCCATCTGCCACCTGCTTTGAAACCTTAAGTTATTGTTTTCAGTTTTTCTGGCTCATTAAATGAAGTCCTTCCTCCCCTGGCGTGCTTTGTCTGCTTTGGCTCCGGGCAACTCATCGACGCGGTGGCCGGAGGAGACCCCTTTGCTCGAGGGGGTAACAGGATATTCCCATGGAGAGGGGGGAGAAAGGCAGGGAATGTGCTCAGACTTGGGGGTGAGGGTCATCACCCCACCCTTGATGTGGGTCAGAAAAACCCCAAAACATCAGATAGAACATCAAAACCATTCCTTCATCTGTTTTGAAGGTTTCCCGGAAGTTGAGGCTTGGTGAATCAGCAAGGGAGAAGGAAAACGGGGAAAGAACAGGTATTTCTGGGCCAGGTGCCACCTCCACCCTCATGGCACGGGGTGAGCGGTCCCTGAGGTGCAGGTGGTGATGGTGACTTGCCTGGGATGGAGCCCAGGCAGGATGGTTCCTCTCCCTGGACGGTTCCTCTCCAGCAGCCAGGAGCTGTCTGGGGGCTCGGCTTCAGCCGCCACTCGCTCGTTCCTGCGCAGTCCCCGAGCAGCAGCTGCTTTCAATTCCCTCTGCTGGATTCAACTGCTCATAAAAAGCAACATAAGCTGTTTATAGATGCGAGATTAGATTGGAGCTCCTCTCCGTGCTGCTCCTGCAGCTCCCATCGGGCAGGATGTGGGCACCTTGTGCCTTCCATGTGCTGTGGAGTGTTTTAACCTCTTAAAGGACGGTGGGGACGGGGCGAGAGGGGACCCTGCTCTCTCTGGGGTCACGTTTGTCCTTGTCACTGCTGTGCCATCGACTCCTGCAGAGGAATGTGCTGTGGGGGAGAGGAGTGAGCGGGGGGGAGGCCTGAGGAAACCCACAGCAAGGACTGGGAGCTCTGGAGCTGTGATATCCCTGCTGTGACCATGATATCCCTGCTAGATCCATGATATCCCTGCTAGATCCATGATATCCCTGCTAGATCCGTGATATCCCTGCTAGATCCATGATATCCCTGCCCTGGCAAGCCCAAAGGCTGCACTTTCACTCCCCTTATGCAGGTACAGGTTTTGTGTTTAACCCCTTTGTATTTACCACCTCCAGCTCCCCCCGAGCTGACAGCAGTGACACTAAATTAAAACCAAAGTGCGAAGAGGCAGGCAGAAAGGGAGCGGTGGGAGATGACAGGACTGCAGGAAAACATAGTTTTCCACCTGAAAAATCCAGCCCCTGAGGCACCCTCGGGGTGAGAGCCTTCCATGCTTCACTTTGGGCACCTGCTCTGTCTGTTTAGGGTGAAGCAGAGCCGGTTTGTAGCAAAGCAGGTTGGATCGATGCACCTCTAAATGGGTCCCCCTGGAAAAAGCTGCTCCTCTCCTCTTCTGGAGAAGCTGAGGATTCCACAGAGTGAGTGGTTTTAGTCCCACAGACATTTGTAAAAGCTTCTGTGGGCGCCAGTGAGTGATCCCACAGGCAGAGCTGCACTGGAGGAGCCTCTGCAAATCCAGATCTCCAAAGACAACAGCAAACACTGCCCTTTTACAGTCTGGATGCTTTACAGCATGCAGGGAGTTCTGAGGAGAGGCAGAAGGAACCCCCACCCTCAGGAGAGCCTGTATCTCCTCAGGCTGTGATAAGCCAGACTCTCATACCAAAGAAGGTCTGGGTGTCAGGAGTTCTGTGCCCCGTGGAATGGGAGAGACAGACGGAGCCAACTTTCATCCCCAGGAGTTATCAGCAGTGCAGGAGATCAGGGGGAGGACGATGAACAGGAACTGATCTCCTTGAAAGGCTCCTCAGAGCCCCAGACCACATACACACACACACACATCATCATCGTCATCGTCATCATCATCGTCATCATCGTCGTCACCAAAGGCCTGCAGGGGAGGTGACACTTCACTGTGTCTGGCAGAATGACTCGGGTCAAGCTGACACTGGGCCAGGTGTCCATCCCAGGTGACAGAAGAAAGCTCTGCCCGCTCACACCCTGAAAGCAAACACCTGCAGATTGGCTGCTGATAACTAACACAACGACACCCTTCAGAGGGGAAAGAGGCCAGGCGAGCCCCCCCCCTGCTCCACACACGGCTTTTATTCTCATATAAAGATACAGCCCCTGCTCATGGGTGTTCAGCTGCACGTCAGGATCCAGCCTTCAGGCAGCTGAGTGCACTGGGAAGAGCAGGAGGGAGCACAGAGTCCGTGTGTAGGTGTGTGTGAGGGCGGTGTTGTGGCTGATTGTGTTTCAGGGAGCCCACGGAAGGATTTGGAGAAGGAAGGCCTCTGCTGCTCGCAGGTGGCTATGGGTAGGGCTTGGTATTTTTAATAACTCGAGGCTTAGCTGTGCATCTTTATCCCGTGGCACCTTCAAACCAAATCGTCACTGGAAAATCAAGCCCTTTGTCCCCATAGCCCAATCTGTGTGTTTTACTTCTGGATACGAGGCTGGAGCGTGTCCAGGGAAGGGGCTAGAGCAGCAGGAGGGGCTGAGGGAGCTGGGGGGGCTCAGCCTGGAGAAAAGGAGGCTCAGGGGGGACCTTCTGGCTCTGCAATCCCTGACAGGAGGGGGGAGCTGGGGGGGGGTTTTGGGCTCTGCTCCCAGGGAACAGGGACAGGAGGAGAGGGAACGGCCTCCGGCTGGGCCAGGGGAGGGGCAGGTTGGACATCAGGAGGAATTTCTCTCTGGAAAAGGTGATTAAACATTGGCAGGGGCTGCCCAGGGAGGTTTGGAGTGCCCCAGCCCTGGAGGTGTCCAAGGCAGGCCTGGCCGTGGCACTCAGTGCTCTGGGCTGGGGGACAAGGTGGGGATGGGGCACAGGGTGGGCTCGATGATCCCTGAGATCTTTTCCAACCTCAGTGATATGGTGGCCGAACCCCGCTCAGAACCCCTCAGAACAGGACCTGGGCAGTGCCGGCTCCAACCCTGGGACCGGGGACAGGGCCGAGATGGCTCAGGACACACCAGCGATGGCAGGAGGGAGCCCTGGGACCAGCACCGCGAGGGACGCGGGGGCTGCCGACAGACCCGGGGACCCCCCGAGCCCGTTTTGGGGCACAAAGTGCAAGTTTCTCCATCCCGTGGGCACAAAGGGGCTCTGAGGGACGAGCCCCCGGCCCCGCCGTGTGTTCAGCGACCCCCTCACGCTCGGCCATTTCCGTTATCACTCGGGTACCACCGCCCGGACTCGGGCGGTTCCGCCCCGGCTCGGCCATCATCGTCCAGGCTCGGCCATCTCCGGCCCGGCTCGGCCATCTCCGCCACGGCGGCGCTGCCGAGCGCGGCTCTCCCAGCTGTTTTCCGTCGGCGCTCGGCACTTTCCGCCCTCGCCTTCGGGTATTTCCGGCGCGCCGTTCGGGTATTTCCGCCGCCGGTTCGGGCGGAC